>NC_045735.1:28409813-28423370 GCF_008692095.1 Etheostoma spectabile | reverse complement strand
GGGGGGGGGGGGGGTCCAACTGGTCTGGACCACCCGGACAGACAGAGAGAGAGAGAGAGGGGAAGGGGGTTGTATACAAGGAGAAAGATGGGAAAATGGGACATATAGTTGAGACATTCTCAGGATTTTAGCATGCAAAATGCCCATGGGGTAGTGACAAGACTAAAATAAAGCCGGTTTAAATGCCATCGCAAGACTATGGATCACCTACTAACGTTTGAGACACTTCCCTTTAAAGTTCCACATCTTGGTGTGATGTTGACTGAATGACAGTTTATATGTATGTCTCAGGTGTTTGGCGTTGAACTGAATTAAATAAATCTATCTCCCCACGAAGGGTCCTTACATTCAGTTTACAGTTACTCATTAGGGGCCAAAACATTCAATTCACAGTTCCTCTGTCTCACACATACTGTATGTAAAATAGGTCCTACACCTGATGCAGTAACAATATGTGAGGAATGAGATGAGAGAGAGCGAGAGGTACAGTAACACAGTCAGAAGTGGATGCAGATGAAGTGAAGAGAAAGAATTGAGGAAGTGTGGAGAGAAGGGCCGAGATATGAGGAAAGAAAGAGAAAAGAGATTACTTTTTAGCAGGACAATGACTGTCTTACTCCCATTTATAGCTTGTGGTAAGAAGAAAAGTGGTAAATAGGAAAAAGGAGAGAGAGAAAATAACTACAAGAAAGTGCACCCGCCCAAAGCGAGGCTCAGGTGAAGTGAATATTGATGCCACCTAATTGTAAACGACTTACTAAATCTTTTACAGTTTGGGAAAAATCCATTTCTATTAGTTTCCTCATTGTATGCATCCCTAATCCTGATGCTCGCACCTAAAGCTGCCACTGCATTGTGCCATGCTGTCCAGCTGATTATCCTTATCCAGTTCCCATGGCGATACAGATAATGGACTGAGGTTCCTTGCTAGCACACCCTTCCCCAATTAGCCCAACCATGCCAAGTTCATGTTCAGAATTCTATATTAAAATGGCACCATGGCCTGCATGCACCCTGTGCTCATGCTAATCATTGGCTTAGCTTGGCCTGAAATACCTTCAAAACTCCAATACAATTAACATCTCCGCCCCAGTTGGTCTCACACTCCAATTTGTATCATTGCACTGAGTCACTCTCTCTGAGTCAGCAAAGACTCTGGAGAGTATAAGTGTCCATATAGCACCAGACGTGGATTTACGTAACTGAGCTGCTTGGCATTTGGGTGAAAAATGAGAGTGCAGGAATGCCACCACCCTGTTCACCCGGGCTCATTTTCTCAAAGCCTTCCTAAAAAATGTAAAAACAATACCCATTAGTCCACCCACAACAGGATTTTTCCATCCTTGGACTTGCACGGTTAACATTTATAGCAATGCTACATTTTGTACTGCACAAAGTAGGGCTGGGCAATATGGAGAAAATCTAATATCACAATACCTCGATGTCGGTACGGCAACGATAATGTAGTGTTTACTATTGGTGCTTTCACAAAATATTTACACAAATAGATTTTTGATAAATAATCATCAGTAATGTGGATATAATGACTAGGTGGGTGAAGGCAAATAAAAGAACAGTTACAACAGTCTGGCAACAGAAAATGACATCACTTTACTGTAATGTAGCCTTAAAAACCAGGAAAAGACAACACTTATGCCATATTATGATATTACGATATCCAAAATCTAAGACAAAGACCTACTCTCAAATCACCACATGTTCTAGCACAAGGCATTTTAAACTGCTTTATAAAATTTGCGCAGCATTCGTAATTTGCATATAATGTCACTATGAGGCTTTAGACAATCTTTGGTTTGTATAATTTATTGTTGTTATCCATTCATTCCTTTCTATCCTGAATAACTAGCTGCCTCTGGGCCAGCCTCAGCCTTTTTGAAGCCCTGTGTTGGATTTTGCTTTGGGCTCCTGTCTCCTCCATTTGAACAAATTATTTCTCCAGAGTGTTTCTTGTTCCTCTTAAAATTCTCACGATACAAAATATATAGTAGATAATTATTTATCATAGACCGGAGTGACTTTCCGGTCATATCAGGGCAAAGCACATGATTTGACAAGCCAGTGGATCTAAGTATCTCCTCTAATTATGCAAGGCAGAACCTGAGATATTGTCCGTTTTATTCCACAATTTTTCTTCTTTGTCAAAACCTTGTGCCTACATTACCCATAGTGCAACCTGACCACTGATAGCTCAGTGTGAAATACAGGTGTGTTATGCTAGTAGCGGCTAATGTAGCCTCGAGCCGCTAGCCAGATGAGGAGCAGGATACAGAGGTCCGGTCAGCTCACGTCTTTCTATCTACGCACTTTTTCAAACTTGGTGCTTACTTTGCTTTACAACTTTTTTCACACATTCAGTGGTATTCCTTAAGACCTGTAAGTGTGTAGAGTTCCCATATAAGACAATCAATATCCTTCCTCTTCACAAAACCAACTGGATGCTGAATAATACAAAGCTCCAGGTCCGGATTCCTTACACTTAAATAACTTTAAAAACAAAAATCTTGAATGTAATCACTGAGTTTGTCATGCGGCAGTCAGACAGTCAGAGCACAACATCAAACTTGCAGGCTTTGATGTGACTTAAAAAGACAATTCATCACAATGAAAAACATCATTATCTAATGTATCTGCAGTCATGCAGAGAGCAAGAACCGCTTTAAAAAGAGTCTCCTAGGTGAGCTGAGAAAACTCAGATATTGGAAGTGTTAAAGTCAGCTGGTAAAAACCCCTGCAATGACGAGCTGTGTATTACATTGTAATAACTGTCACACCTCAGACATATTGTTCTAATTTCTATCTATCGGTCTATGCCCTCTATGCTATCATTTGGGCCCTTATACTGTAAACCAGGACCCAAACAACATTACGTCTCCAATATGCATGGATCAGTATTACTATGATTAAAGCACTTTTTGTATTGATTGATATTAGCTATTTAAAGTTTTTTTTTTTTTTTTTTTTTTTAAAGGTAATTTTTGGGGCATTTCTTTTTTGGCCTTTATTTTGACAAGACAGAGAGGGGGGGGGAATGACATGCAGCAAAGGGCCACAGGTCGGATCCATTTTCTATTTTTTATTGTATACATACACAACCTTTGTATATTCCATATTGTGCTCATTTTCAGGTTCATATAAACATAATTTAGGTTTCAGCTAGAACAACTTTTTAAGCTTTAATTTTAAAAGAATACACATTATTTTTCCATAACACACCAGCTGTCAAAAACACCTTATTGGAACCTATTCTTTAACACAGCGCTGTGAGCAAGTGAACCACAGGCATGCACGCACAAATAAACAGCAGTCTCAATGAATCATATCCACACTGCCAGCGAGCAATAGACCCTGGGTTAAAAAAAACACAAACAGTTGCTTTGTCTCTATTTTAGGAGTCAGTCATTTGTGTTTTGTCTCATTATGATAAAACTACTTGGTAGAGTCACAAGTCCTTAGTACTCTAGCTTCACTAGTACCTGTAGGTCCTTTCTTTTTCTTTTTTTAATTATGTTGCTTTAGCTTTATTTCCAAAGGTGAATCAATGGCATCTATTTATAGCATTTTACTACGGTCAAATGAATGAGTAAAATACATTAAAGAATTGTTCTGGCCTGTCCATAGTAAATATGGCAAAAAAAAACATTAATGCCCCAAAAAATACAGTACAATACCATTCACAGTACACATACTGTAACTGGCGCTGTAAGACTAGTGTCTGTGTCACTATTTGGTGCCATCCCAGCTCAAACAGTGTGGCTCTCTGCTGGACAAACAAAATAGACTAAAGGACGAAAAACTGAGTTTGAACAAAATGCTGCAAGCATACTTGGTGAGAACAAACATTTAGTTAAAGGGGAAAGGAATGTTAAGTGCTTTTTTTGAGTAATCAGATGTTTAACAGAGAAAAACAACACTTCAAACAAAAGTCAACCCCACTGGAGTCTGAGCAGAAAAATGATTGGACTCATAGCAACAAAACCACAAACATCGATAAAATGAAGCTAAAAATAATCATAATAGCAAACAAATACAAAGCTTAGAGAAGCAAAAACTAGATGACGGTATTTAACAGATTTGAGAATTTTTAACTCATCTCCGACACTGCAGGAAAGCCTGCTGAACGTTTCTAACCAACAAAGAGGCATATAATTATTAGAGCTGCATAGTGTCTAAAGACACATTTTAAAAAAGGTCTGGTGCACTAGTAACACAAATACTTTGTTGCATTACTGAGGCACACATATTTCCTTCTTGCTTTTGTGTGCAGATGTTTGATTTCTAAAAGGTTCGGCTCTCTGGGAGTTCACTTTCACATTGAAATGATTGAGTGTGTGTTCATGTTGCTGTGTGTGTTTAGATGGCTCAGTCTCCATGCACCCACTCGCTGTTTTCTATCACCTGTCTTTGAAATATAAAGCACTTCATAATGCAGTGAACAAATACAGTCTATAGTATGTTCAATTCCTGCTTTGTAAAAAAGATATTTTATATTTTTATATATTATAAGATAGCTATATTTTTCTCTTCTGAAAGATAGATGATAAACATGTTCTTCCTAGTCTATCCTTGCACATATTACCATGAACTAATCTAATCATGAACTATTAGTCAAAGTGTTGTTGAGCAATACACTGAATCCCAAGTTGCTCCCGTTTGCAGGCCAGTGCCTCACATGGCAGCTCCGTCACCATTGGTGTGTGAACGTGTGTGTGAATAGGTGAACAAGGGTCAAATTGTAAAGCATTTATGTCTGGTAAGGTAGAGAAGATATAGATGCTTTATAAATACTGACCATTCACCATTCCTATTGCTCTATATTGCTGCTTGCAACAATAACTAACTATTGAACTAATCCACTAATGGACACTGTTGTGTGCTTTGGAGGTACAAACCTGTGCTGAGAGACATGCCACGCAGCTACATTAAAGGTTAGTACTAACAGAATACCACACAACATTAAGAAGACTGTTTCCATAATAGACTCTGAGCTCCTGGCCATTCCATCAAAGTCCCATCTCCCTTATCTTTCTTTCAAGCGCTTTTGTTGGCTGATAAACAACAGAGGGATGAATGAACAGGGGTATAAATCTGATATTTTGTTGTCCTAGGTACTGGGAACTGAAATGAGACTGTCTCTCTCTACTTTCCCTCTCTCTTCCTCCCCTGCCAGCTTAATTTAGGCCCTGATTGCAACAGAAAGCAGAGAGCGGTGCGCCCTAAATGATGCGATTGTTGAATCAGATACAGGGACAAAAATGCACAACAATTACTTGATCAGCAGATTCCCCCCCCCCCCACCTCTCCCACCCACCCCCTGGGACGCTGACAAGAATGATAGGACAGAATGATACAGCAAATTGAATCCCTGACTGTCTAATGCTTGGATTAGACAACACAGGAGCATTTTCATTGTAATGAAGCTAGACTGTAGATGGATCTATAAGCTCAGTGTCAGTCCTTTCTTGTTGTACTTTTTAAAAACAGGACGATAGACATACTGTATAGAGGGATAAGAAAAAGATTTGGACAGATCTTTGGAGCCTGGATGTAACAGGTCATGGAGCTTAAGAGATCAGAAATTCGAAAAGAGGATGAAGAGGTTGAGAGCAGGTGAGCGTAAGGAAAAGATAACGCAGCTGCAGCGTCTATTCTGTCTGGTAATAATCAGCTGTCGCCTCCAGACTGGGGGCTCTAGATTCTCAGATCTTCCTATAATTCTCAACAATCAGCGTATCATATGACCCGTCGTTCTTTAGAGTATGTTAAGCCTTCTCAATGGCCCTTTCATATCTCAGTAACAACTTACATGTGAGTCACGTCAGCTGTCTGTGCAGGTTGTCATTTTGGCGGCACACTGTTCAGCCGCCCCACTTGACTTCTAGTCGTACTGTTTCTGGGTTCAAAGAATCTCAACGATTAACTCGGCGAGTACGAGGAACGTCGTTACTATTAACTATACGATGATAATAAATCAATCAAAAACTATCCGCAAAACTTTGAAGCTAAAACCCGGATAGTTTGAAAGTGGAAATTTCTGTCATTAGTTACTCCGTAAAACCACGACCTTTTCCCAGCGTCTCCATTCCTCCCGTCTTCACGCTGCTTCTCTCTCAGCTGAGAGAGTTGGTTTGATCTGAGGCGGAGGAAGGGAAAGGGACCTTCCCACAGGAATGCTGAATTCTTCAGGTTGTAGCATATTACACATAGTTAGTCCATGTAATCATTTTATAATCTGTAATTCAACCCTCTCCCTTGCGTGTTCAATGATGTTTCTGCCGTAGGAAAAAAAAAAAAGATTAATAAATAATACATGGTGGTCTTGTGTAGGCCTCGTCTACTTCTCCCTTTAGTACAGATGTTAAATTGACAGAGGCGGTGGTTGAAAAACCAAATTAAAAAACAAGGCCTGGTCATGGAATCTACAACAATGAATGAATGAATGAATCACACTAATAACAGATTCTGATGTGGGACTTTTTGTTCTCTTCCTCCCCTCCTTCACAAAAGGTATGTTTTGGTTCATGCAGATCAGACTTTTTCCTCACCCTTTGTATCCATGATCTCATTCTCCTCCCCCTTTCAACGCTCCTCTTTCGGTTCGTCCCTTTCCTGTCTTTCCTTGCCCTTCTCTGGAATTGCCATCTCTTCATTTTACCATTTTGCACAGGTCCCTTATCCCTTTCTACTGTATAGCTCCTACCAGCAAAATGTCCTCCTTCCTTCCCATTGACCCTTTTTTTACCTCTTTTCATCCATCACTCTCTCTCTCTGGTGTCACCCCTCCTTCCCTGCCTCTCTCAAGAGATAATTACTACAAGCCTTGTGAAGATCAGCTTGTATTTAAACAGCTGAATAAGCAAGGCCTGGGGCTGCTGACACTCACTATTCAACAACAGTCAAGTCAAACAGTAGAGTAGACAATAATTGTTTGGGTGCAGCTTTCTCGGGATATTTGAAAACATTTCCCTGGACTTAACACTTTTTAGTTTTTGCTCATTTTATGCTCATTTTTAGGTTAATAATTGTATTTAGAAGTTTTATCAGAATCTGTTTACATGGTTTAACTTTTTTAAAAACCACATATGTTTGTTGTACTGCACAATGCTGCAGCTCCTCTTTTCACCCTGTGTGTTGAGCTCTCTGTTTTAGCTACAGAGTGAGACTCTCACTTCTGTTCCATCTTTGTTGGGAGTCGCACATGTGCAGTAGCTAGGTAAGCACTGCTAGCCAGTCAGAAGCAGAGTATGAGGGCGTGCCACGCTAACAGCTAGGCGAGCATTATAACGTGTGTTACAAAGTGAGGCACGTTTGTCACAGAAGTAAAGGCTGGACAACAACAGCGCTGTTTAGAGCAGTTTGTGAACAGTGTTTTGTGTTTTTTGACTTTGTGAACCTAGATCATGCACAAGAAAAAGATATATAACACTATAAAGGAAACGGAAAAAGCCAAAAAGCATAATATGGGCACTTTAAAATCCATCTGTATGTGGCCTCTGCACCCTGTTGTAGTCAACATTCAGCTGATGTACCCACACCACACACCAACACACACACACACACACACACACACACACACACACACACACACACGCACACACACCTGCTTCATTGAAGGTGGCCGAGAGCTTGTCCAGCATTTCCCTGTCCAAATTCAGGATCTGCTGCTCAAGTATGGAGGGATAGGACAGGCCGCCCTTCTCCTTTTTTTCATCTTTCTCCTTGTCTTTTTCCCTGTCTCGCTCTCTCTCCCGTTCGTAGGTCAGTAGCTGCTGGCGGAGCGCCTCGGGCAGGTGGGCCTTGGCAAAGTCAGCAGCAGCCTGATAATGGAGAGCAGAGGGAGACAGAAGAAGAGTTAGAGGGCTGCAGATTTGGTCAACAACAATTATGAGAAGTGTAAACAAATACATTCTGGAGCTACACATTGATGAGTGTCTTTATCTTTTAAACTGACCATGTGGTATGAATTCACAATAAATCTGCAATCATTTTGATAATTAAATAATCATTTAATGCAATAACAAAATAAAAATGCTGAACACTAACGGGTTTCAGTATTTCAAATATGACAATTTGCTGCTCTTGTCTGCTTTATATGTATTTAAACTGAATATTTTTGGCTTTTGGTTGGTTGTTTAAAGAAAAACCCTCCCTTTCCAAGTGTGTAATAGAACATATGGTGGCCTTCAAGTTACATAAAAAAAAGTGAAAGGCCCTCTGGAGAGCCAGTGTTCTGGACTACTGTAGAAACATGGCAGTGTAACATGGCGGGCTCCGTGGCAGAGGACACACTGAAAACACAATGATTATCAGTTTCAGGTGATTATACACTAATGATAACATAGTTATGAGTATTATAATCCATGTATGCCAATAGATCAGGTTTTAAAGGGGGTGATTCTTTTAGGAGAGCTACTTAAGCAAGAGACCTCTCAACTAAAAAAAACTGCATTCAAAAGGTTGAAAAAGAACATAATTGATAGGGAATATTCTAACGTAATGCCCACTGATTTACAAAAAAAAACTTTTGTATATTAAATACACACAGTGTATTGACAAATGGCATACACATGAGGCAGTAACCTGATTGTCCTTTCTGCCTTCTGAAGCAGGTGAATGAACAGATAAACAGAGATAAAGAATGAAAAAGAGCATTGCCAATCAAACGCACACAAGCTCACACTCACACCCCGCTGTGGGATAGAGCTGAGCCAGAGAAACTGTATCCTCACTTCCATCCATTCTATTCTACGAGTAACACCGACTAAACCTTTTCTCACACATTCCCACCGGCGTTTCAGAGCAAATAATGCCTCTGGCTCAGTGCCAAACAGGGAAGACAAGCCAGTCCGAGGTCACAAAGTTCAAAAAGTTCAGAGTACAAATGCTGCAATATTCTGCTGACTTGCTACTGACCGGCGGCATCCATATAGCTCATATTCCATACATGGCTTGCACTTGTAAAAAACATAACTAGCCTGCAGTAATTAAAAAGCACTGGATTAAGAAAAGAGAAGGAGCAAGTCAAGACTGCAGGAGAGAAAAGGTTTGCAATTTCCTGCCGCTTTTGATTGAGGTCATATGACAGAGACCCGTAGATTAACCATATGTCTCAAGTGCTAACACACTGTCCTAATTTAGCTTTCTCTCTCATATCTATACCCTCCTCTCTTTCCCTCTCTATCTACATCTCACGCTGCACTGGGAAATTACTTCCGAGGACTCAGATAACCCTTCCTCCTCTGCTTCTTCTCTACACATGAAAACAACTCATCTCTTCCTCTCTTGTTATATTTTCAGTACTACGCTTTTCCTCTGCAAGCTCCGTCACTCTCCCCCTATCTTCTCCAAAGAAACCCAAACCAACAACAAACCAAACCAATTTTCCAGCTCCCAAAGTCCCTTTTGTCTGCTTTCACGATGATGTTCAGTCCAAAATCACCACGGATCTTTCCGAAACACCCCTTTCTCTCGTCTCTTGACGTACCTTCATTCTTTTTTTCTCTCTTTCTTTCATTGAGTACAATTTACACTCTGTTTTTTGTTACAAAAAACACACAGGCCTGAACACAGGAGGTTAACTGGCACAACTCCAGCTACCAATCCACTCTATATTCTTTGGTCCAAACGGGGACTTGAACCAGCAACCCTCCAGTTCCCAACCCAACTCTCCACAGGCTGAGCTACTGCCACCCGCCCCCCAGTCAACAGAAAGCGGGAGTCATGAACCAATTTGAAGATCATTAATAGAACAAGAAGACTTTTGTCTGCTTGGGTTATTATGTGCCAATTACCTAGCAGTTTAATTGTTGGCCTCAGTCCTCAGTCCTTCTCAAAGCACTGGGGACAAAAACTTTTTCCAGCTACATTCCTTCCGACCATTTGAGTTTAATCCGTCTTTGTGACAGCACGTGTGACTGCATGTGTGACTGCTTGATTGTCTGACAATCTAACTTGCTGGCTAACCAGATTGACACATCGAACACCTGGCTGCAGCGTCTGCACCGGCTTAGAGGATGAAACGAGGGATGGAAGGATGAGGGATGGAGAGCATCGATGGATAGGGATGACGACTGTGAGATAGAGGGATGAAGACAAGATGGCAAGGATCAAGGATAGTAATACCAGATGGAACAAAATGGGGGATGAGATTAGTGGTTGGCATAGGAGCACAACGGAGGAATGCAGGACGAGCTAAAGGATGAGAGAGAGAGCAGAACCAGAAGAAATGGGTTTAATGGGAGAGTTATTCTAGCTGAAAGAGACAGAGTGGGGTCAAAGCAGTAGAGGTTAAGAACTAAAATCCCTAACGTTCCAATGCACAGGAGTAGAGAAACTAAAAAATCTGAAACTAAAAAGACTGAAAGTGGGGTGAAAGACAGATAAACAAAAAGTTATGTTTACATTCAGTGTAAATCACCAAAACACTCTGAGAAACACGTTGAGAAACAATTTGATTTATTAGTTCAAATCCTTCTTTTCGTTTAAAGGGGAAGTATGCAGTTTAGCTTTATTTACCTTAACTGAACAGTTTCGGAGTCACTGCCATGGTTATATGACTCTTTTCAGATTGAATGGATTGCGTGATATCAGGTCTCACGATGTCACAAATTGCTTCATGGCACCGCACACGTACGGCCATTCAGGAACCGGCTAGCTATGAGAACAAGGTAGCGATGGAGTTTTTCATCGTCATTTCTGAGCAGGCAAAAAAGAAGCAAAAAGCGAGGAAAGCATTGTTGAGGGAACAGAGAAAGAGGAAACGGCAGACTGAGGAGGCAGACAACAAGTAAACATCGGAGCTGCCAAATATCTCTTCTGAAGCTATAGGGGGAGCTCTATAGAGAAACCCGCGAGCAAGAAGCGAAGAAATGGCCCAAACTGCATTGCGCCTCTTTCACATGTTTGCTTGCTTTCCTGCCTCTGTTGGTGCGTTAATGCCACTGATCAACACCATAAGTGTAAAACCAGCAGGGGGTTGTGAATTTCACCGTCTGTGTACTTGAATGTACGTCCTTGTGCACATCTGAACTAAATGAAAACCCGGTCGTAAAAAAATGTGTTTTATAGTGTTTCCAGTGGTCAAAATGCCTATTGGTAGGCTATTAAGCTTTTTTGCAAGATGACTTAGCTTTGTCTGTCTGCGGTCTAGTGCTGTGCTTTAGAGCTTTTTCAATTAAAATATATTTCTGCCGCAGTTCAAAACAACACTGTCGACAGAAGTAAGAATTAATCAAAAACGTAAAGTTAGTGGCCGCAAAAAAACAAAAGACAGCTGAAAACTGCAGAACTAGGTTATGATTATCACTATGAGAAGACTATTGAACCTTATTACAGAAAAACATGTGAAGAGTTGGCTCAGAGTGCAATCAGTCATGGCTGTGCAGAGCGCCACATTGGGCTCTCCTTCAAACCGCACTTCACTCGCACCACACATGATGGCAAAAAGGCTTCAAGCACATACATAGTAAGTACACAAACCCACACACTTTCCTATCTCAACAGGGCCACCTACACACTTTCTATCATGTACCCAAACACTCCCTCCCGACTGCTAACTGTGAGCCACTCAGATGGACAGCCAACAGAAATAGTCAGGCCTTTTAAACACTTCCATGCCGGCAAAATTGAGGAAAGTCATCCGAGCTTTCCTTTAGAATCACCCTGAGGGAGTTTCATAACCGAAGTACAAAAATCTCTTTCTGTCGTCTCTGTGACAGATCAAGCAGGCAGACGGAGAGAAGAAGAAAAGTGAACAGAGAGGGGAGAGACTGAGGAGAAGTGTAAGAACCATTCATTAGCATCACTCAAGCACATCATTAAAGAAAGAGAGACAGTCCCTCCAGTTTAAAGACTGAGATAAGTGAGAAACCCCTCAGAGCTGTGAAACACAGAGAAATCAGCAGATACTTGAGAAGAGGGAGTCTGGAGAAAGAGCATTTCATAAGATTTCTCTTTGTTGTTTTGATTTCTAATTCACTCAATTCAAGTTCGGAATTATAATCACCGGAGCGATCTCTGAGGAGACCATATTTGCCATTTTACAATTTTCTACTCCCAGCTTATTATGCAAAGACTATAAACTGTGATATGATTAATGCTACGGACAGAAAGGTTATTATTTGTCTTTACTTTAAATTAACCAGGAAACAAATAGATGATGGTAATTAAACAGTGAAAAGGGTTAGTGCTCTATAGACAGACATGCTGTGCACTGCAGAGGTGTAGGATGTTTCTCCTCAGGATGACACTGCAGAGCTCAGGCTGTCCACAGAGCAGAGTAAACATGAGCATGGAGCCCTGATTTAATTATGTCACACCTGAGCTTTGGATGTGTCAAGCCTATGCCAAGTACAGATGCTGCAGGGAGCGCGCATTTGTGTGTGTGTGTGTGTGTGTGTGTGTGTGTGTGTGTGTGTGTGTGTAAAATGTCACTGTAACATAAATAGAAGCCTTCTCATTTGTATAACTAGGAGGAATGTGAATGAATGCAAACTACACTTGAACACACGCACAGCTCTGCATAGCATAATAAACATGCTAAGTATGTAAAAATGTAAATTTGAACATTCATAATTCTGTCATAACTTCGCAAACTCCAGCTTGTCAACATTCAAGTGTTCTTTTGTTTATTCAAGTTTTGGGATCTTAGCTTTCTTATATTAAAGAAATCAACCTGCCAACTGCATATCCATTTTATCCAGTTTGTTTTTGTTTGTTTTATCTGGTTGAGAGTAGAAAATACATGTTGAGCCAACCTACAGTACATTTCTAAAAAAGTGAATAATGTGCATTGTCACCTGTAAATAAAGCAACAAATAAATATGTAAATTTCCTCAAATCAAGTGTAATTTGTTTTATGATAGTGGTTGATTCAGCTGACTTAATCTGTGGTTTTAGAGTATTAGAATAGTCCTCGAACAGGTGCAGCAACACTGGAAAAATATTTGTATATCTGGTTCATTTGTTTTTAGAAAAAATGATTTGTAAGACATTGTGTAAGTATTATGATTCAATAATCTACTTACTGCTCAGAGTGAGCCTGAAGCCAGATTGGAAGTGATTGTGTGGCCTTGAAAACACCCCCCTTCCGCCCAAACATACAGATTTTATTCAGGCTTCCCAAAACTATTTCACTCTCCCAGCTCTTAAATCTCACCAAAAAGCAAAGATGGGCTCAGGGATGGAGGGCTGGGGCGAAGCGACACTGGTGGTAGGGGTACTGTGTGGAATCTCCTGTAGTGCTGACACACACACAAGCCACATCACTACATCAAGCTCAAGAAACATTCCGAAATAAACCACTCTGAGCAACATTTATATTCAAATGCCAGTCATGTCTCAGAAGGGATGTGTAATGGCCAACACTGTACTGCATGGCTGACAGCGTAAAAAGGACATAAATGACTTCTATAAAGTGAATAAGGATTTCAGAAGTGAAAAGCAGAGCTAAAAATCAGGAATCAGGAATGAAAAGTTGAATAGAGGTCCATTAAAAGTGGCAGGAAATGCTTCAATGCCTTCAGAGAGAGAGAGAGAGAG
>NC_045735.1:28405914-28409803 GCF_008692095.1 Etheostoma spectabile | reverse complement strand
AGAGAGAGAGAGAGAGAGAAAGAAATGCTGCCTCTTGGCTGAACCAGTCAGCCCCGTCTCTTTTCTCTCTCTCTCTCCGACTGTGAAAGAATGAGAGGTGTAAGACTGGGATGATAAGAACATCTGGTAACCATGGTTCCGGCTGCCAAAGCCTCCAAACGGCTCAACATCTCATTCAAAGTCTCCTAAAACTTGCATTAACACACAAAGACCTGCCGCAGAGGACAACAGACCACAGGTTGTTGGCTCATTCAGTTGCCAATAAAGCAGTTTTTACAGCAAAGGTGACCATCCAAATCTACCGCAAATCTAAACACACACACACAAAGACAGATCCTGCCCCACTTTACTCTTAAAGTGAAGGGAACTATTATGCAGTTGATTCGCATTCAGGTAGTGCAGGGACTCAGAGCAATCAGTCTGTCTTTCCACTCACAATACATGCAACTTGGAGCGAGATTTCACCACGTATTCTTCCTGCAAAAGCCGGGTCCATTAGAGGAGGTGAAAACTCATAATAAACCTAAACAGTCTATTATAAAGAGGCCGTCAGGTTGATCTATAGCTTCCTGCAGCCCAAGCTCGTAGTAGGAGCACCCGGTCAGTGTCTACGGCCAGGACACTGACTCAATAATAGACTGCTGTTTAGTTTATAGAAAGGAGGCTCAGCATCACTTCCAAGGCTCTGTGCTGCCAGAACATGATTCCTATCACTGCTGCAGCATGCAGGGATTTGAGCTTCTTGTATTACAGTCTGACTGACACTGGATATTTGCTGATGATACTGATATTGATATCTCAGGTACACAAAGTAACAATATATTTGCTGATATTAGGGGTTGGGAAAAAAGAAATTGATACAGCATAGTATCGCGATATTTCCCGTAGCATTACTGTATCGATGTACAGGCGAATAGTATCGCTCTGTTATTCTATATGTGTTGGTCAGTTTGTCTGCTAGACAATCCCATTTTGAAGTAATAACATTGAAGTGATTTGAACAAACAGAGAAATGTATCTTTTTATATATCGCAGAATATTGCAATACGTTTAAAAATCGCAATAATATCGTATTGTGATCGCGTAAGTGTCGTGATGATATCGTATCAGGAGGCGTCTGGTGATTCCCACCCCTAGCTGATATTAATTCTTTTAACATATAGTAGAGATTTTGGATAAGTATCCCTTAAATCTGTGTGAAATAAGTATTGAGCAAGACATTTTGGAAGAAATTGATGTACCAGTATTTTGGAGCTCAGTAATTCAACAAAGGCTCTACAAAGTGCCTTCAAACTTTGAAAAAAAAGCAATTATAACGTAGTGAAAAGCAGTTTAAGCTTTGACAAAAATGTCTTTTAAGCTTTTTCCAGAGCTTTCAACTGCATCGCAAAGTTTTCACTAAAGTTTGAAAATATAATTTATTTTTAATAGAATAACTCAGAGACTCCTGTCATTGTGCTAAGCTAGGCTAAGCAAGTCCTAAACTGTCCTGGCCACACAGAGACAAAATTGATGCCGACTGCATTAAAAAACAGGTGTATTTCACAAAATGTTAGTATGTTTCTTTAATATCAACCATCATGCTTTGCATCTCTTTGACCTTTGAAGTTATGTCAAGCTGGTTATACTTAGGATCTTGCGAGTTGTGAATATATATATGACCTACACTGTTACATCAGTTAGACAAAAGCAAACTAGTTTAGCAACAGAATAATTGCAAATGTGTTCTTTTAGTTTTTTTTTAGTATGATTTATTTATGGGATTTTGAACATAACAGATACATAATACACCTCATCCATTGAATGAAACCAATACAATGAGTCAATCTGTGACACAAGGTACTAACAGAGAGGCGATTTACACCCAGTTCCCACCCCCACCCTCCCCTACAAAGAGATATCAGTGAGATGAAATGAAATAGGGTAACAAATGTGTTTTTTTAACGGCTGTTGCATTGACATGGAAGACAATGATAAGGCCATTTACTCTCTAGCACCGTCCATCACTGACTAGGCAACAGATTAGCACAGTCTGTAATTTCTTGAGTAATAATCTGCAGAGGTCCGAGTGGCAGCAGGATTGCAGAGGAAAAGCCTCGTGCTGTGTGTGCATGGGCCCATATTCACGTGTTTGTGTGTGTCACAGACAGATGGACAGAAACAGTTATTACATTTGGCCTGGGTGCTCCACATGTCACATACCTGCCTCACAAAGCCGAGGGGTGGCAATTAAAATACCTCCAACTGACATAAATCAGCACGGGCCATAAACACCACAGTGAAGGGAAAAGAGAGTGATAGAAGACAAAAAAAATGAAATGAGGAGGTGAGAGGAAGAGAGCAGAGGTGATGAAACCATTTAAGATGTGCACTCAGGTAAGAAAAAATGAGGAGAAAAAAGATGGAGAGAAAAAGAACGAGAAAAGAGAATCGCTTCCTCTTGAGATAATTTCTTGGAGGTGTGGGACTGATTAAACACACACACACACACACACACACACACACACACACACACACACACACACACACACCCCCACACACCCACAAACAAAAACACACACACACACACACACACACACACACACACACACACACACTCACACACAGGTTTTGCTTCATTTCAAGCTTTATTTATATGCTTGTTTCATATAGCTGCTTTCCACAGAATAACAATGATTTCTTTTTCTTTTTTTGCTGACTCCTTTCATAACTTTTATGTTATGAGAATTAATAACGACGGATATATATTACCAGAAGGAACCATGAGTGACCGCAACAAGCAATGGAGGTTTTCACAAGTCTGGATAACAACAGAAATCCAATTATACTGTCCCTTTTCAACACAGATAGCTCATTTCTAGAGCTCCATTTCAAAGAGGTTTCCTGCAAAGCAACAATTCAGCCATGATGAGGGGGTATACATGCTAGAACATGATGTTGAGAAGGTGGTGTTTCAGTGTTCTGTGATTTCACCACAGACTATGTTTTGGATACTTTCTCATCCTCCACCTCCAGCATGTATTATTCCAGTATTAGTATCAACAGCTACCAACAACAATGCATAATCCTACGCATTTACTACTGCTGCAAGAAACAAAGTGATCATTCTAAATACATATCACACATTCCTGCTTCATTACAGAGCAAAGAAAGACTTCCCACGAGTCTCCTCTTCCACAGACTCTGATCATATTGGCTGAATAGGGGGGGAGGAGGGGTTGGCGAGCGGGGGGGCAGCAGAAACAAATGCAGCAATGTCACCGAGTTGCAGGGTCAACATTTCCACTGCACAGATGAGCCTCTGTCTTTTAGGCAGGGAAAATGCATTATTGATTGTTTAGTGAAAGCCAAGACAGTATACAGTATACCAAGAACAATAGCTCGAACACTCTTAAACGTACTTCCGAATTATATTATGTGACATTAGTTCATTGATCAGGGTAGAGCTGAAACCATTAGGCAGTTATCTGCTTAGTCGAACATCAGAAACCTCGTCGAAAACATTTGGTGAGGACAAAACCAGCAAGATGACAACATTAGTTTGGGATTTCACGGTTTTCTGACATTTCACAGACCAAACACATAATCAATTGATTGAGAAAATAATCTCCCCATTATTGATAATCTAAATAATCGGTAGTTCTAGCCCTACCCTGCTGGTTCCAGCCTCTCAAATAGGATGAGGATTTGCATTTTTTCTGGTTTATGTCCTTCTATACACTGAGGTTGTGGACTGTTGGGACTAAACAAGCAATTCGAAGACTTCACTTTGAACTCTGGAAAATTGCAGATACTTGATTTTTTGAAATAAATATCAACAGAATAACCTATATTGAAAATGATTGATGGTTGCAGCACTCAAAGGTATAATATACTGGGGGGGGGGGGG
>NC_045735.1:28404226-28405904 GCF_008692095.1 Etheostoma spectabile | reverse complement strand
ACTACAATGGTGGCAATCTGTAGAAATAACACATGTTGGACTCATATTGACAAGTTACTAGACAGTAAACTGATCTGATCTGAATAATACCAAACCCTAGCTAAAAAACACTTAAGTCTGATGCTTATCGCATAGAATTATGACAGGAGGCAGACTAAATTATTGCACGTTTGCAATTTTCTGAAATGAGCAGATGTAAGGCTGGAATGATGACTGATTGTGTTCAGGACCCGGAGGGTTTGGCTAAGCACTTCTCAGATATCCATCAGCTCACAGATGTCCTTGTGCTAAGGACAGATCCAGCACCATTAAACGTTTCGGAAACACATAAAGTACATAACAATAGGTTTTATGTAGGTTCTATAGCTAGAAGTAAGAGAAGAGGATTGAGGCACTATACTAATCAAATATAGTCAATGCTTGGTGTCTCCATAGGCTTGTCCTTTGGCATTTATTAGAATTCCACTTGTCCTTCAGACCCCTACACCCACCTCTGGTCTATTTATATACACACCCCTGCACAATTTCGGTGTATGTGGAGGATTGCTGACATTTCCTTGTCGTCAGTCTCCCTTTTGCTTTGCAGGAAAGGACAAACCTGAGGGAGTTTATTTATATTACACTCATCAGCAGCAAAAGTCTTTGCCAAGTTAAAATGCTGTCTTCTTGATTTTTCCACCACTCTGTTTTTCTGCTGTAATTGCCTTTATGTATTCTTACTTTGTTCCAGTCTTTTAGTGTTCACAGACAACCACTTATTGTATTCGCAGAGACCGTGCATTTAAAACTCATAATTCTTTCATAGGGACCTTTGCTGCATCTTTTCCTGGCTCGACGAGTCCAAGTGGCAGGACAATAAGTCAATATTTCCACCTTTCGCCTCTCCAAAACATCAGATACAAAAAAAAAAAAAAAATGGTGGTGCACAATTCATCTGTGTAATCATTCCTCCTGTTCATACTTTCTGTGAAAATTGCAGTGTAAGTAATAGAGGACCAAATCACAGTCTCCTCTGTGTGCAAAAATGTATCTTAAAGGTTAGTTTAAGTTAACATGAGGCTTTGACAGTCTGTATTACTCAGACAAAGTCTTTTCAGTACCAAATTCCCTTTTTGTGTTTCCCCAGACAGTGGTTTTTGTGCGGAGCTGCAGTGGAAGGATATTGTACTCAAAATACAGTAACTTTTGATGACAGGGCTGCAACTAACGATTATTTTTGTAGATGTAATATAGCGACAGAGGCTGAGTTGTGAAGGCAGCAGGCAAACGTTTCAAAAAAACAAGAGTGAGTGTTCCTCGTCTTCTTTTGAATGTGGGGCACAAAAAGCCTAGAGGACAAGAGCTAAGTAAATGTCAGCTACTCCTCTCTTTCTCTCTCCGACAAGCGCGCACACACACACCTACTTACCTACCTACCTACCTACCTACCTACCTACCCCCTCCAAATTGCTCTACACTCTGGGGCCTATAATCTCTTTCTGTGCCCACACACAGATCACACACACACACACGCTTGGCAAGTGTTACTATTTGTATTCCTGCAATCTGGAGTCTGTGTTCACTGGCACACATATCAACTGCATGAATATTCATTCATTATAGTCAAGAGTGGCAAGTTTCACCAGCCCCTTCTTCTCACACACAACCAAAAACAAACACACACACACACACACACGCA
>NC_045735.1:28402663-28404216 GCF_008692095.1 Etheostoma spectabile | reverse complement strand
CACACACACACACACGCACACACACGCACACACACACGCACACACACGCACGCACACACACACACGAGGAATTGTTTAGAGTTCTTTCCCTATAAGCTAATGGACCATTTCAGTGTCTGTCACTTCTTGTGCACGCACGCACGCACGCACAGATGCGCACGCACGCACCCGTTATGTCTTAGAAGAAATGCAACTCCGTCTCGTTCCTGCTGTGATTGAAGCTGCCGCTTATCAATCATTTCCTGGTTAATTAATAGGTGCAGCGGATCTCCTGGTAGATTAATCACATTTATGTTTGAGCAGCTTCACTCAGGAGGCAGAAAACTGTGAAGGTGCATGCCCGCACAAACACGCAGTATCAATCAGTCCTTAGATGTCCTTTTTCAGCCATTACTGAGACTAGATTAGCTGGAGTTCAATCGGATAAAGAAATCAGTAAATCATTTAGAAGATACGTTTATCCCCAAAGTCACCATTGTTGTACTTTAAGTTGATGACGCTGATGTTGTCAACGTCATAGGAGTATGAATCTCCCTCACAGTTTGAGTGGGAAGCTATTAAGGTGATGGTAAGACCTCTGTCATTGTGCATTTGTCATATCTGCTCACCAACTTCTTCTCCTACATGTTCGCGGCTCATTACACACACACACACACACACGCACACACGCACGCACGCACGTTGCTGCCATGCACTCGTAAAGCTCCCAATCTGAAATACCATTTTACATTTCTCTCCACTTCACTGCAAGCACAATGCACGTCAACGTCAGCCATATATCATATCACTCGGTCACAGAGGAACCTTGTCCTTTTCATCCTCACTTTCTTCAACTTTGATTTGCGATCACTCCTTCATAAAAGCAGAATCTGAACTTAAAACTCTACCTTTCTCTCATTGCTCCCCTCCTCCTCCTCTCTTCAGGTGGAAACATCCTCCGCTCTTATCAAAAACAGAAAAGGCATTGAAAGCATGGCTAGAACATGAAATAGAAAGAGAAATAGAGATGTAGTACAAAGCTTGCACTCCCAGTTAGATCTAAAGAGGCCAAAGGGAAACACAAAGATTTAGAGATTAAAGGAGCAAATGTGAGATAAAAGAAAACCAAGTTTTCTGTTTACCGATTACCACCTCTGCTGTGCTTGTGTCTTTTAACACACCACAATGCCTTCACTGTGGCCCAGACAAACGGCGAGATAGTAAGCAAGGAAGGAAAGAAGGAGCTGTTTACATAAGTAAACACACACTGGCCCACTGTTCCTGCAGCTTCCTCTTTCCTCTCCATTACTTCTTCCTGCCAGAGGTAAACGCCTTCAACGACTCCAGTTAGGCATCGGATATCGAATTGTGAAAAAACACACAACTGTGGTATAAAGTTGGGCAGTCACCATTATTTAATTAATGCTGTATGTTTCATTCACTCTAACTTTGCATTTGAATCAACCTTTCTGAAGTGCCAAATCTTAAGACTACCACACTTACACCGTATGGTACAAATACTAAACAGAAAACCCCCAATCAGTTTTGTCCAATGATCATTCCATTAAAGTTTT
>NC_045735.1:28382652-28402653 GCF_008692095.1 Etheostoma spectabile | reverse complement strand
TTTTTTTTAAAACAAGATGGCCATGTCTTTAATATTGACTTGCAGCGGGAAAGATGTGCACAATATGGTCGGTCTGATTTGCAGTGAAGATCAACTTTATTTATATTACAGCACAGTATTGGTCGAGACTACAGACAGCCACAACATGTAAAATACTACTCCAATAACATCAAAATAAGCTCATGGATCTTTTTACAGCCGCCATGCAGGAAATTGCATTGCCAAACTGTTTAAACTGCAGGGAAGGACCAAAATTTTGGACATGCAAGAAATCCTTCTGATCGTCCAACAGCCAGATTGTTGCCCGCTCAAGCAATTAATCACACACCGCAACCTCCTAAAACTGGACGTCAAACGACAGCAAATCTAGCAGAGATTAATCTCCATTTTGACATAAGTCAAGGTTGACCAATTCGGGCCATAAAGTCAGGCAAAATTTGTAGTTTCTGCCCAGTTTAACAGGTTTTCAGCATGAACTAGGAAGTTATAAATTCTCCCATGTTATCAGATTAAACATATTTTCCTTGGCAAGACTTTTAAAATTCCTCTTATGGGGCGCCCGGATAGCTCAGTTGGTAGAGCGGGCGCCCGTATATGGAGGTTTACTCCTTGACGCAGAGGGTCTGGGGTTAGACTTCATCCTGTGGTACTCTGCTGCATGTCATTCCTCTCTCTACCCCCCTTTCATGTCCTCAGCTGTCAAAATAAAAGCTGAAAATGCCCCAAAAAATAATCTTAAAAAAGAAAATACCTCTTATGGTTTTTTTTATTTTAAAATAAAAAAAAGGGAGAGATGCCATTTCAATTTCCCAGAGTCCAAGACGACATATACAGGTTGCTTGCGTCATCTGACAAAATCCGAAACCCAATGATATTCAGTTTACCATTAAATATGACCAAAAAAAATGCCAAATCCTCATATTTTAAAAGCTGTTACCAGGAAAGAAATATGAATTGCTTGTCGAGAAAAGTAACAAAATCCTCTTCTGAATGTTGACTATTTTATTAATTGACTCATCATTTCCGCTTTAAATATGATAATACAGTGTCGTGCAGACACCTGATGATTACTTGAAATGCAGATTGAGTTGTCAAAGTTGTTGACTTCCGACAGACTCTTGCCACCATGAGGCACACTGCAGCACACTCTGCCAAGTGCCGCTTCCCCAGTCTTGAGTCGACAGCTTCCTGGACTCCATTCATCCCTTCCTGTGTCCATCCATTCATGAGCGCTCTCATCTCCATACAGCTGGCTTCTTTGGCACAACAACTCTTTCAATTAAGCAACACTGCACACATGAAAAATAACCCAACAGCGGGCATATGGTTTAAAGTAACTTTTCCATATTTCATTTCACATGCACCTAATTTCCATATACACATCCGGCGTGTGGAGCAGCAGCAGGCGGCAGGCCCATAATTGGGGCACCCATAAATAAGGAACAGTGAGACGGCTGAATTTCTGTAGATTTGTTTTGCAGAAGATGCATGTGTGAATAAATTGATGGCTTTTCATTTTAATAGCTCCGCACTCTGCTGGTGTCATCTGGATTACTACCTCCCTCTCACACCTTTACATTCTCCTCCCTTCACACGAGTCTTATCATCTCTCTCTTATTTATGATCATCTTCTCCAGGCCCCTCGCTCACTTGCTTATTCCAGTGCATCCATCTATCTCCTCCTCTTTTTCTTAACCTGACCCTCCTCTTTTTCCGCTGTCACTCTGTAGATAGATGTGGCATTTTATCGTGTTGATTTAAAAACTGCCGGCCTCCTCTCTTTGTCTGATTAGTGACATGGGAAAAAGCCCCACTGAAGAAAGCCACATATACAAGTGCTTTACCAAAGCCTTCATCAAGGTGTGCACACAGAGTTCATAACAAGGTGCTCCAAAACCAATCCTAACCTGTGCCCTTTGAGAATTAAGTGATATGCACTGTTGGAAATGTGACATACAGACAGCCATAAAAATGAATACTCATCTACTCCATTCACCATAAAGCTTTTGGGTTTGCGTATGCATCAGTTTATGGGACCTCCATCAATCAGAACATTGCTTTGATGGCAATGGACTCTGGATACGATGTGTTTTGGTGAGTGTGTGTGGGGACAAGGTTTTGCGTGATGAAGCTATGAATATGGGAACAACACAGTTGGGACTGGGAGATATGAGTAAGAGTAGAAAGAAGAAGAAGCTACTTTCAGCATGCGAGTCATGCCAACATCAGTCTGTGTGACATGCTTGTCCCTTCCTACACTGGCTGAGAGAAACGGATGTCTCTGAAAGAAAAAAAAAATCTGATTCAGGATCCATGTGTCTTCAACACTATTATTTGATCTGCAAAAGAAAACAAGGCACCGCCGGAACGCAAATCAGTTACAGTCTGGAAGCGGTACAACAAAATTCTCACTGGCTCAGTGACCCGCTGAAGTTAATTTTCCTTTATTTATACCTTAAACTTGACTAACTCCCTCAGGTCAAATTAATTTAGGAAGTAAACAGTATAATGATGAGGGGGGTGATGATGACACATGCTGCTCCATGATGGTTCAAATCTTCTGTACAGCCAAGTTCCCATACAACATAATGAGGAAAGGATGTGTAGCCAAAGACCGAACCCAGTGCCCACTTTCCAAAACAATCCCAAACGCTGCCCATTACAGCTCAGAACTAAACCGTGGGCATTTGGGCTGGCCACATTCAATACGCTTTACGTAGAACGCATCAAACAACTCTGCTTTTAATATAGTCCAGCTAATATATTGAATCGGCACTTATATGAATAAGCTTCCCCACGTAGGGAATATTTTTTCACTTTTGTTCATTTTGGTTTGCAAGCTCTTGACAACTTGTACATTTGTTGTTGTGCCTGTGCAGTGAGGGAGGGCTGCAGGCGCAGCCGGCAGGCGTCAGGCCACCGGTCTCCAAGGCAGCCCAGTTTCGGCAGCAGGTGCTGCATCATAATGGAGCAGACCCAGTCCAGTTTGGCCTGCTCACTATTTCCAGCCTTAGACACCACTGCCCCCCAAGGGATTTTCTGCTAGGAATAGAAGGATATCTCGGCCTTTGCTGCATCATTTTATTCTCCATTCTTTAGTTTTTCACAGGTCTCCCAACTTTATGGAGGTGCTTCAGGTTGCCCTTTCCCCCCTTATCTGATCTGATGGTCTACCTATAACAGGTTGTTCTATGTTGTACAGGTTAAAGCACTTTGAAGCTAATTTGTGGTTTTGGGCTGAAAAATAACATTGACTTGACAGTGCTTAGCAAGAATACTCTTTAAAAGGCTTTATTAAATCTTACCAATAGCATGTCAATATCAACACTAAAACAAAGAGGGAAAGTGCAACGAGAGGTGAATTTAGCTATTGAGGCACTTCTTGACTCTTCTTGTGTTAGGCATTTTTCCTAGAAGAATTATTGAAACAATTGCCAAAATAGCTGCCAATTATTTTCCCACAATCGTCTAATTGATTAATCGATTCAATTAATCAATCAAATTGTTTCAGCTTTAGTCAGGACTCCCTTGTTTTGCAAGACAAATCAATGTAATGTTAAGTGGTGTCATGAAAGTGGCATGTCACTTAATCTTTCTGTCAGTGTACATGCATCTACAGAGTCCCAAAGGGACCGACTCTGTCAGGACTCGGTTTTCTGTCTGTCAGTCTGTAAGAACTAGGAGATGACTCCAAAACCATATGCACTGTAGTGCTGCAGAGTGCGTCCCATCTTCAGAAGACATTATGATTTTGGTTGTGTGTGTTAGTATGCGTTTGCATATGTAGGTGTGTTGTAAAGTAAAAGTCATGGACTCCCCTCAGGACTGGAGGCAGCAGCCTCTTTAATATTTCAGAGCAGTGATAAATAAGTCAGACAAACTGCAGAGAGATAAGGTGACTCTGCGGGTAGGGGCTGAGGAGGGGGGGGATAAGGGAGACAGAGGTAGAAAAGGAGAAGAATGGAAATGGATATAGCGAGGTGGAGAGAGATATATGAGGTAATAGAGCAAAAGGTCAGAGAAGACATGAAGAAAGGGAATGGGGAAAACAGAAAATACTTCTTATTCTACAAAAGGCTTACCAGACACCATTGGCAAAAAAAAGGGAAATATCTGATATATCATATATCTTACTATTAACATTTTACCACACCAGGAACAGTTACCAGTAACACGGATCAAAACCCAAAAACCTGTGTAGTACAATAGTCCAAACGTGTGTGTGTGTGAAGAGTGAGTGTGAGTGTGCGTATGGAGTAACAGAAATGGTCCATTAGCTTATAGTGAAAGAACTCTAAACAGTTCAGTGTTATTACAAAATCGCATATTGCATGTGCAAGGTTAGCTGTGTGTGTGTGTGTGTGTGTGTGTGTGTGTGTGTGTGTGTGTGTGTGTGTGTGTGTGTGTGTGTGTGTGTGTGTGTGTGTGTGTGTGTGTGTGTGTGTGTGTGTGTGTGTGAGACCTGGAGACACTCAGGGTGAATGACAGATTTTCATTTATAAAGACAAAAGAGATCAGAGGGGGGATCGGAAGGAGATAAATTAGAGAAGAGATAAGTTAGAGTGGATGAAGAGGAGGAGAAGAGAAGGAAGGAAAGCAGACACAGTGACTGTAGGGAGAAGGTCAACAGAGAGAGAGCAAGTGTGAGAGAGAAGATAAAAAACAGAGGAAAGAGTTAGAAAAGTATGTCATTCTTTCTCAGGGGAGGAACTGGTGCCGTGGCCTTCAATCTGACAGGCGTATGATCAAGAGATGAAAAGACCTGCACTGGAACTTCACACAATCCAACTCACAGCACGTTGTACAGTTACAGTATGTTTAGCCTCTATCTGTCAACGCTTTGCTTCACACGGACTCTTTAAGCCTCTGAATCTCCACAAACTCTTTGTCTAACATCAGTTATACTGCAAGCCTGAAAAATTCTTAAGGCTATAAGGGCAAGGCAAACATCCCAGCATTCATGGTTTTATCCCCATAGAATAACTTCTTACCTGCCTTTTCTCTACTGTTTCCCTGCCTTTTCTTTACCTTTCAGCAGCTTTAAGCTCCTTCCGTTACTATCTTCATTTACACCTTTGACAGCCTGTAGCATTTGTACTTCTTGGGCTGATTTGTCAATCCCTCTCTTTTCTCCTCTCCTTCCCCCCTCTGTCCTCCTCTAGCCTGACCCGACTGAGGGCACTTATCATCCATGCCATCGTTTTCCTCTCCTCTCACCCTCAATGAAGGGTCTCTCCTCCTCTGAGCAGCTGTAGAGCTGTAATCTATGCTGTTGGAAAAGGTCATTCAATCAACTCAGGAGGAGAGCAACAAACTGATTTCTCCGGATAACAAATGCTTGCAGGTGAACACATGCACTAAATGGAGGAGGACATCTAAACATATCCAACAGGAAGGGAAGAGGAATTAATTTGGGAAATAAATAAATACAGACGAGTGGGAGACAGATAGTGGAAAAAAAGAAAGTGAATCCATGGAGAGAACATATAGTCCCAATCTCCCAAGTGGGATTAGTGTAAATCTAATCTTCCCCGCTGTCTCTTCGACTCCTTTTAGCCTCGGCTTAGAGGCGCTCTCAGGAAGAGAGCTGGGATCCTAAGAGCCTTGAGCTGTTAGCATTAGCTCACATCACCGTAAGCTTCCTCTGCACCACGCTAATCAATTACCAGCCCTGCTTATCTGGTTCTTAACTTCCCATCCTTTCCAAGCCATAACCCGCCTGTGACCCTCAGCACACACAAAAGCCCCTTTAACTGAGACCCATTACCAACACACTGGATTGAATGTATACTATATCTGTTGTCCTAAAGGGTAGCACGCTAACATATGTGGCAGTTAAAAATCATTACATCAGCACATTATCCAACAAGCATATTTATCACAATAATGCCTAATGCCTTTGAATGGACATTGGAATTTTTTAATGACATTTTATTACCAAGCAGTCAATCAAGAAATTGATTGGCAGATTAATCATTCATGAAAATGATTACACTCTAAAAGTGCATGTTGTCCTGTAAAAAAGGAGTAGTTTTCATTTTTATATGGACCAATTGTTTACATTTACTTTCCAGTACAACGAATGGTGTTGGATTAACGTATTTACAGTAAAAGAACTAATAATGTATAAGCAATGACTATAGCTCTCAACTGGACAAAAATAGAGGCACATGCAATTGGTGCTTGGATCAAGAATATGGCGCAATGTATGTCCATGGAAAGATCAACATGTATATTAAAAGACAAATTGGGGGTGTATGAGGAAATGTCTTAACAAAAATCATTAAAAATATTGTTGTTTTTAAAGATTTTTTTGGGCTCTTCCGCCTTTAATGGACAGGACAGCAAAATGCGAAAGGGGAGAAAGTGGGGGGGGGGAATATGCACAGGAAATTGTCAGAGGTCGGACTCAAACCTTGGACCTCTGCATCAAGGCATAAACCTCAAAGTATACTGTATGTGTGCCTGCTCTACCTATTGAGCCAACCCGGCCACATTAAAAAACAAAAAAAACAAAAAACTGAAAATACTGTGTGCTTTATCTCAATGTTAGCATTTACTACTGGTGTGCACGGAGTACAATGGTGATTTTAAATTAGCACTGTACTAAAATGTTTCATATCAGCAAATGCTTTGATGTTAACAGGAAATGTGTGTCGGAGCAATTGGAGCCTACGAACAACCCATTTCTGATTTTCTAAATGAGGCCAGCGATACCTCCAGAGGCCACAAACATTACGTTTTGGCAGCCAGTAGATAGTATATTACAGATTGGGACGAGGCTAAGTGCAGGGTTTACACTCAGCTTGCCAGTTGTGGCCTTCAGCCACTGTTGACTTGGTTCAGGATAACACACAAAAGGTCGGACAAATCCAGATTGGAATCAACTTTAAATCCCATCGAAAGATTAACTTTACTTACTGCAGTTGCCCTGATGAACATGTGGTCGTTGTCTGCAATCTATTTGCAAATTGCCCTCAATCTTCTCAAACTTCTTCATCCCTTCTCCGGGTTTTGTCTTTTTCATTATCTCTCCAACCTCATCAGCATTCTCTTTTGGACCAACAACTTTATCTAGCCCTTACACAGCAGATGGTTCACCAGAAACCCTTAACAGTGTTAGATTGCTCCGGCACCACCCTTCTCAATAAATGACCTGAAAAAAGGAGGGAACCACAGAGGAAAACAACAGGATGAAAAAACTGTGCTCACAAGGGTCATAAATCTCAAGGGGCCATAATCAACAGTACATGGCAGAAATCAAGCAAGACCCTGGGATACAAACAATCACACACACGCGCACACGCACGCATGCACACACTATCACCTTGTTCTTTTCCTCCAGTTTGTTCAGACATTTGCACATCTGTGTGTGCATAAGATCCTTCTCCCTCCCAATGTCAATCACAAATGAATGACATGATGTGGAGTCCAATTCTGACTTATCCCGCGAGCCTTTGTGAAAGTGTAAATTAAAGACAACTTGGCCAGGATTGGTCCACCGCAGAGTGTATTTAAAGGTGTATAGCTCACAGTGAATAGAAACCATGTGCGAATATCGAACAATTATATCGGCTGCATTCCTCCTGTCTGGATGGATTGATGTCTGGAAGGCTGTGAAGCACGTGTGCGGCAGACCGGCTCCAGAATGCAAACTTTGAACATACACCAACATGTGATAGTAGACTCATACATTCAGAGTAAGTTATGATAGAAAAATCAATCTACAGCTGAAAAGCATACTTTGAAATGTTTCATTTTTTCTGACAGAAAGTGTTAGACATTTTAAAACGATCGAATGGGTTATGTCCAACTTGTGGAAATGACAGTGACCGACAAACACAACCAGGAGGCCTGTTTCCGTTTAGAAGGATGCACCTGCCCTACCCACAGGCCCATCTGGCCAGCAACAAGAGAGTAAGAGCCACGACTGCGAGCGTTACAAAAATCACGGCCCAGTCTCTTCGCACACACAATCACGCCAATGTCGCTAACTCTGAACAGCTGCGACCTGCTACCTTCTCTCAGCCAACATTCTTCTCCCGCGCTCCTTTACTGCCAAGACAGCGAGCAGGCAAACTCCAACTGACTCATCTATTTTTTCAATCACACGTAGACAAACAAACAACTGTGGAGCTGGCATACAGACTTAGGCTCCTATAGTCAGATTAAAATGGTAGACGACAAAAAACAAAAATGCATTCTTTCATTTTACATAACTGCCTTCTACGTGAAGAATGCCCCCTTTCAAAACAAGCCGTAGATTAGACCAAGCAGCCCAGTCCATTCCAGCCATGTGATGTGATTTAGAGACTACAGCTACAGACCAAAAACACACATAAGACTGTACAGTCTAATTGCATTGCTTTGGACAAATATAGTACTGCTCTAGGTGAGCATTATGCATTCAGAGCCAGACTTGTAGCTTTGCAATGTCTACAATTGGATTTTAAACCTCCACTTCAAACACAATCAACATGCTTGGCATCTACATAGGGAACACATCACATGGGGTAGGAGAGTGTGGCAACCAGCCGAAGCAAGGGTGGACTCAGTGGGGAGTGGGGATATGCTATCATGGGGCGACAGCTGGTTGACATTGCCTTGGAGACGTTGACATGGGCTATTCATTCACTGCTAAACCCCTAAGAGAGAGGAGATGGAGGGAGGATGGACAAATAGGTGAAAAGAGCAAACGGGGTGCTGTGGGGTGACAACGGGGCGGGATTGGGGGTGGGGGTTGGCAACCAATCACAACAGCTCCATTACCGGGCCCACTTTTCAGCACCATGTCAGCTCAAACTAGCCCCACTGGGAAAGGAGTGGGCAAAGGGGGAGAAGGACAAAGAGCAGCTAAACACCACGAAGCTCCAACTTCGCAAACAATTTTCCACACAAGATCTCAAAAAAATGTTAACATACGATGATATGGGAGGTACAATGACATTGTGGCTTCCTTCTGCTTGGAGGTGCGTGTATATATTTAGTCAGGGGGGTTTAGCGCAAGTGTTTGACAGTAAGTGTATTCAATTATTGAGCAGTCTCTGCCAGCAGGGAAGGACAGCACACTGAGGTTAAAGAAGACACTATTATCCGGTGCTACATGCTGTTGCAAACACGCGCACACAATCCTGTCACACAGACAATAAACCCTATAAAACAAGAGAAGCACATGCTCTGTTTGACCTCCTAAAGGCCTTTATAGAAAGAAGGTTTTTACAAGCTAAGACACACAGAGACAAATATTAAAACTAATGGATTTTTGTTAAAATGGCATTTATTTTATGGAAAAGGATGACAGTGGAAAACAAGAGACTACAGATGACATGAACGTTGCTTGACAGTCAACAGCCCCATTCATCCATTTATTTCACTCTGTGACTCCACTCCTCAGTCGCTCCCAGACAGTCCTGTCTCTAGCATGAAAACAAACCTTGCCAATGAGGACTAATTACCAGAAGTTCAGAGGACGTTTCAACAGAATGCTCAAGCTCTGCGGTCTCTTCTCTGGTGCACTAGTATTTTCCAGCAGAACAGGACTTCCCATCTGCTTTCCACTTTCTGCTTCATTTGACATCAAGAAGGGGCTTAAATGTTGAGCATCAGCTTTCGCCACAAGTGACAGAAGTGGATACAGAATGATAACAGATTTTGCTAATCCTCATTAATTAATTCCTTTTTTTGCCCCGTACGGTTAAAGTGCAGAGTAAACTGCTGCAACTGCCGGGACCTCCGTCCTACTCATGAACACTTCAGTGTATGATTGCTTAGCCCTGCTGCAGATGCTTCAGCCCGGTGGTGTAACTCCATCCTGCAGAGCAAATCTGCTAGTCCTAGTCATGTCATGGTTTATAGAAGGGAATAAATTTGGTTGATGAAACCAGATTTTATGTCCTTAAACTGGTAATGACTGATTTTTTGGCCACATGGGGGCAGCAGAAACTAGCTGTGAACACACAGCACGACATAGTATCATCTTTTAAGATATGGCAAACTTGAAAGTAAATTGTTACATCAAGCAAATATGGAGCAAGATTAATAATTTATTTGGAGTTCAGCTTGTGACCACTTGATGAATATTCACTCTCTTTTAGCTCTGTTTTGGTCTCCCAACTCTTAAGGGAAATACCTGGCTCTTTAGCAGCTAAATGTTCCACTGTGTTCACCAACTACTTGCCAACTGCGCCTGTCTTGAGGTTTGATGTTGGGTAGGTAGTGTACAGTGAGTTTTTAGAGGCGGCCCTGGCTGAAAAATTAATCACAATAGCAAAGTTGTAGGCTATAAAACCAAACAATGAGCCAAAGGAAGCTATAAAGCTCTGTACAGCTGACGGAAACTGCAGATTCAAATGATAATTATGTTGGTTATTCACTAAAGAGAAGCCCTTTCACATAAAAGTAGTCACAGGTTCAATTTTCAATAACAAAATATTGATTATAGCCACTTTAACAGTTCTAAAACTGTATTGAATGAGTTTCCATAAAAAAATCGGTATTTTTCAGAAACTTGCTGAATGCACTGATTGAGCACGTAATGTAAAATAGTGTGAGGCAGGTGTCTGGTCCTGATAGGCCTTTGGCATTTCTGTCTCAGTCGCAGTGAAGTTGTCTCTCCCTAGAAAACCAGATAACACCAAACTGACCCGCTCATCTCAGTGCGAGACCTCAACGTCCATGAAGGAGAAGCCCCTTCTCACACACACACACACACACACACACACACACACACACACACACACACACCACACAACACACCCACACACACCCACACACACACACACACACACACACACACACACACACACACACACACACACACACACTTTCTCTAATCCTGTAATGCCAACAGTGCAGTTAGTCACATGCGGGCTTTCTTTCATCTCTCGAGTGAGAGCAAACTCTGAAAGGAATTCAAACTGCCTAGAATATACCTACCCTATACTTCTGGAGTAAACGCAAACACATTCAAATATCTCAAATTCGGACACCAGCCTTTCTCACTATAAAATGTCCTTTATTGTGAAGTGGCAAAGAAAGGTGATCTATGCTGCACCACTGCTTTAAATGCTCCCAAAGTCCCGTCTACTCTGTAATTCAAGAAATGAATAATGAAGCTAAAACTAAAATGGCCATTCAGCCTGAATATGAGGCAAAGGTGAACGAAGGACAAGCTAGGAGCTGAATACAGACAGAGAGGATCCCTCTAAAAATGCTAATCGTCCTTGTGGTGTTATCATTTTTCTTCTACTTCTTTACTTGGCGCTCTCCCATCGCCTCCTACACAGTAAGAGACTATATATCTATCACAACCCACTCCAAAACAAACACCGCAGATCAAAAACTACATGAAAAAGTGAGCCCTGATAGACTGAGAAATCAACAGAACAAACAGAACCCCCCCCCCTCCTCCTTGTAGAGAATGTATTCTCTGTATTCTAAAGTTGACAGTAAGGCAGGGAGGAGAGAGTTCGGCTGACTCTCTACATGCCATTCAGTAACAAATGGGGGTGCTGTCGTTATATGGATAGAGAGCCCAGGGTTATCACTTTCAGCAGGTTATTCCCATGTGTCAGCTAAAAATCAATCTCCATTTAACAAATAAACCCCCCCCCCCCGAGCCCATTATTTGATATATGGCTGAGTATGCCGCTGGATGTGTTCACATTAAACACTGATTTTCAACACTTGAAAATGTAATTTGCGTTGGGGTGTGCAAGTGGGTGTGTGGTACGGAGAGATAGAGAACGAAAAAAAGGGAGCTTTCCACGTGTGATTTAGCACTGACTGATGGTGTATCTGGTTATAATCTGCCTTAACTTTCTATCCTCCAACATGCTGAACTCACAGCCTGGGATTTGAATGTGTTTATTTTGCACAATAAAATCAAGACAACAGTAACACAACTACTCTTTTACATCTGCTTCCTGCAATAACGACAATGACGATGTATTACTACTAGGGGTGGGAAAAATGATTGATTCTTAGATGCATCACGATTGTCTCTTGTTTTTTTTTTTAGATGTGTTGATTTTTAATTAAAAGTTACTGTCTCCAGACAAATCAGAAAATAGAAGGACTGAAAGAGGATGTGATAATCAACTTAGACTTTAGGCAAGAGTCTAGAAAATACACACACACTAAAATGGCCAAAAGGAGAAAAAAAAGTTTTGTATACACACATGATCATAAATGTTACATAAAATAATTAGGCAAAACACACATATAGACTGTTCATCTAGTTTATCACATTACATCTGACCACCTCATGTTTCATGTTCTAAGAAGCCAGTTCTCCACCTTTGAACAGCTGAGTCTCTGACATGGGAGATTACTGAGAGAGAAGGTGACTTTCACAAGCATGTCTGAGGCTTAAGCATGGAATGACTACAAAATAAAACCCTCAGTAGACACAACGTTTCATTAAAACTTGTGTGACAAATACTGTATACAGCATATGTCAAAATCTAAGCTTTGTCTAGGAAGTGATTAGCAAACTGTGGGTAACAAACAGATTTATATTTACTGTATATTTTCAAAATCACGCATTGAAATGTACAAATTGTTGCATCGAGATGCATCGATAATCGATAAATGCCAAGAGATCCTCCCCTAATTACTAGTCTGTTACAGAAGGCAAGAGAGGAAATCTGAATCGCCAGCAGGACAAGGATGAAGCTTTAATTTATTGCAATCACAGATTCTAAACAGAAAAACTTATTACTTTAGTACATTTTTAAGAACATACCAAATGCCAAACATTACCTATTTTCACCCTCTCAATTATGAGTATGAGCGGCTTTTCTTTGTCTTACAAAGTAATAATAATAATAACGCATACTTTATTATTCCAGCAAGGGGAAATTACAATGTACACTCTGTTGTTATTACACACAGGCCCCGCACTACACACACATGCTCAGTACCTAGACATGCACTAATTGGAGAAATGTCAGAGTGGGGGGGGCTGTCTATAGAAAGGCAACCCGAGCAGTTGGGGGTTTGGTGCCTTGCTCAAGAGCACCTTGGCAGTGCCCAGAAGGTGAACTGGCACTTTTCCAACTACCAGTCCACCACCATACTTTGGCCCGTATGGGGACTTGAACCAGCAACCCTCCGGTTCCCAACGCCCTCTACTAACTAAGCTACTACCACCCAACCACCAATTTTTATATTTGATATATTTTTATATATTTTATGGATTAATCAAGAAAATAATCAGCGTATTAATCCGTAATTAAAAATAATCATTGGTTGCTGACCTAATTAATTGCATTAGGATCCACTACCGCTTCCCTTGATGTTTATGTTAATAATCTGCTCTAATTAGTTGGCACACTCACCCCAGTGGATTATTTTACATTTCTGTCTATTACAGGCTTTGCAAACAGCTTCTAAGACCTGTTGATGTGGATGCAAAGTCTTGGGTGCTAGATGGAAGTTGACACGAGTCCAACATTTCTTTAATGACTGTGTTGTGTGTTTGGGATGAGCAGAGTGTGTGTGTAGAGGGAAATGGAAGGGGCTGACACCTCACTAACTAGCCAGCTGAGGCAGCCAGTATTCCTGGTGTAGCCTTGGGCTTCAATGCTCTCTGGCCAACAAGAAAAAGAAAAAAAAAAAAAAACACTTTATATATATATATATATATATATATATATATATATATATATATATATATATCTAGATTCGCTAAAGAGAAGATGTTGTTTTTGAAGGCTGCTGTCTGGCAACCATTTCACACACTTCAAAAGAGGGCGTGGGAATGGAAACAGACCAAATTGTTGCCCATGGACATGCAGTGACAAAACAGCTTCTCGCCTACGTGGGCAAATCTGAGCCCTCTCTTCTTGCTCTTACTCTCACCATAGATGCTCTCCCACTCGTTTTCTCTCATTTTTCTGTAACATACTGTATATACAAACATGTAGTTCCTATTTATTTCTTCTAGTCTCTTAACCATACGTGTGGGAGCTGCAGCAAAGCTTACAGGTTCGGTCACCAGTCTCCAAAAAAAAGGAACTCCAGAGAGAGAAGAAGAAGGAAAAAGGCCGCAGGGAAAAACAATTCAATGACCACTTTGGTCACAAGCTGCAGCAGTCAGCACCGCGGCCTAAAATTTAATTTCCCCTAAAAGAACAGCTATCCTCTATGCCTGTGGCTGCCTATTTTTAGCATGTTATCGTACAGCCTCAATCAGACCACAGCAGTCAAACTGAAGACAGTCGCTGTCAGGCCCCAAAACCGCATGGAGCTCCTCAACAACCAGAATAGTGTGATGTTTAATGTACAAGCTGAAGCATAGAGAAGAGAAGATGAGAGACAGAGGAAAATGGGATACACTGTCACTTACAGTTTGTGTGTTTTGTGCTGTCAGATGAGGTCATGGTTTAAGTCCTGAGAAACAATGCCAGTCTTTAAGCATGCCATGACTTCATGATACATCAGTGTTCTCATGTTCCCATCTAACCATGGTGCCATCTCAAATGCTCTTTGTCCCTTCAACTGACAACTTTTATTTTTAAGGGTTGCGTGCTTTGTAAAGCGTTTTCCTTGCTGCCCTGGACGCACTACCACATTCATGTTGAAGAACATAAGTTAGCACCAAGGACGCAGAAAGAAAATGACATCATTCCTTAGCTGCAAACAAATATTGACTTGAGGGGGGCAGTGTCAAACAAATCCGTGATCTAATGAACCACTTCAGTTACGCTTTGCTCATAGTATTGAGCTCAGCTATAGCTACATGTATATGCCTCTCTGAAGCACCCCGATTTGAGTCGACCCTCCTCCTTCCAGCTATAATCACGTTAGACCATGGGGACTAAGCTGTCTGCATCCTAAAAAAAATGTTTTGGCAAAAAAAAAAAAAAAACATGAGGTGGATATTTTTGGAATGATGTTTAGCTGTAAATAGACAAGATGCAGTTGCCTTGCCTTTTGAAAGAGATGTGTGGTTGAATGCGTGTGCAGGGCTGTAGCAAGGAATTATGGGATCCCACGCACAGCTGGATACTCGACTCCCGCTGCACATTTTCACAAATACTCAATGACAAATGCCCAAGGCTGGATTACTAATTGCCTCCACGGCCCCAAGATCTCCAGGCTTGCAGTGCTTTACCTGGTTTGTCCTTGTATGGGAATATGCACCACTAACGCACAATATCAACTGACTTGATGAGGGCCTTAAAGTGGGCCCTTCATTACCTGACCTAAAGAAGATCTTTGTGTCAAAAAAGTAGTTTGAAGACCTTCATCATTGTAGTATTGTGCTTATGTGTTATATTCTTTAAATCAGCTCATCTTTGCCCCCCCCCCGGCCGACTGATCCAAGCCAAGGAGATTTAATTAAAATGCAATAAATCAGATCCCTCACTCACTCATTCATCAGCTGACACAAGTATTTGTTCTGAAAAGTTAAAATTGTGGCAGCTGGTCAGATAATAGGTTTAACAGCTAATTCAGCTCTGGACTTTAATCCCTTCTGACGGGCTTTATTTGACATCATTTTCAACATTTGATAAAACTATTTAATAATTCTATTTAAAAATATCTATATTCATTGTTAGATGCTGTTCTGACAAGCATAGCCTACTTTCATCTTAAAAATGCCCTTTTCAAAGACTATTTTGGCCCGCTCCACTTTGTCTCACTTGTGGATTTAATACATTTTAGACAGTAAACCTGACCAGACATGATAAATACAAAACACTGATATATGCACACACCTGGAGATTACTTTTAAGGCATCTTAACCCAGACACTTTAGGGGCCCCTACAGCTCAGCCTGGGGTGCATGGGTCCCCAAACAGGTGTATGTGGTGGAAAGACGTGAGAGTAATGTGGACTGGATGCCTTAAAAGACACACATACAGACAACACTTTGTCTTTATCCCCCCCCACTGTACTCACCTCTCCTCCATGGCCATCAAAAATCCCAAATATAGACGGGTGACTCTTGTTGACGACGTCGGTGAGCACCTCAAACCTGTCCTCCATGTGGTCTCGCCGGCCTTGGATGGAGTACACGGCCACGTTGTTGCTCTTGAACTCCCAGGTCTTGGAGAACTCCGCGTCCAGGACGTCCAGCCCACCGAACCGCTCGTTCTGCATCATCTCCGCCACTTTCCCCTTGACCATCTTGACCGCGTCCCGGCTGGACTTGACGATGGTCTTCACTTCGTCCGTGTGAAAGAAGTAACTCCACAGAGCCAGGCTGATACACAGGAGGAACAAGGTCTCCGGTCTGAGCAGAAAATAACGCATGATCCGACCTAGTAAAGACAGCAGGGTCATTGTATCCTCTATCATTTATTTATTTACATGCAGGAAATCGCGGCAGGTTGTGTGTCGCTCGCCCCAGCCGCAGATTTCAGTCCATCGTCGTTCGTGTGAGTGCTTTGGTAGCGGTGAAACAGACACATTTAACCAAGCGTTTCACACCGGGACACATACAGATTATACTAAAGAAGTGACACTTTAGTGCATTGTTTAGGACACACCAGGCAGAAGGTAAAGTGTTAGCTCCGACTGGTTCCCCTCTAGCACGCAGCCCCGCAGTGAGACACCAGCGGCTGTCCGTTGACCATCTGATGCGGTCCGACAACACCGACTCCCCTGGACAGAAAACGCAGGTCGCCCGTTTGGACTTCAAGTTAAGCCAGTGTCCTGGCTAAAGTACAGTTGCGGGCAGAGAAGTGTCTTCCTGGCCAGCCCCGCTAGGTTTCCCAGCTCTGAAAATAGCGGTCTGTTGAAAGCCCCACATTCCCAGCTGCCACACTGGCTGCGACTCTCTGCTGCTGACTGACTAAACTGGGGGTGCTGCCTTCAGGTGCAGCTCGCAATGTCCCTCAAACGAGTCACTGACCCAGAGACGGCAGTGTGATCACTCTCTATAGGATTACCGGAATGTATGTTGTAGCCTAAAACATGTTTCATCTTTTATAATAGCTTGGCGTGTAAAATGTCACAAATAAGTCTGTTATACGAATGGGTTCATTACGATAGGGAATTTTTGGCACAATCATGTCAGATTAACTGTGTCCCACATGTAACCTGCACGAGACCAAATTTATTGTATCATGTCTGACAAATTTCAAATAACAGAATAATTGATTTGAGTACAGAAATTTATGCAAAGCACCTTTATGCCTATTTGAAAAACAGAGGCAATTTAAAGTGCATTAGGATAATAAATGTCTCAGAACAACATGAAAAAAACGCAACAAAACGCCAAATCCAAATAGAAAGAAATGATATTAAAAAAAGAAGATAAATAGATATAATAATAAGATCATATCATCAGTATGAGTTCACTGAAATTGTATTATCCCCCAGCCCTAACCACCACCTGTCACATAAGAATTCAGCTGGAGCAGTGGAAAAAGAGTTCCAGCATCTTTACATATTGTGTTTTCATTTAATCACAAAATACTGCTCCATAGCCATTGAACTGATCCAAATGATCAATATTATTGAACTTAATTCAATTTAATTCGATTAGGTTACAGTCAGTTCTAAAAGAGTCGCATGATCGTCAATGTTCGCTCGTTTTGAGTTGAATATTTCCGACAGCACCTGAAGGCATCCAGGGAGCTGCCATACTACAGGTGCTCCAAAAACCGTGGATTATAAATTTTTCAACACAGGTTCCTAATTTTGCAAAAGTCATTATAACAATTTACATAATCAGATGGATAATCGCAAAATTTAGCACCGGATTTCCAACTTTGTTACTGCCCCAGACACGCAGAGGTCCCACCACAACCCGTTGGTGGCAATTGGGTTTTCAAAATAAGTGTTTTGTGTTTAATTAAAACTGAGCTAGATGGACATATGGAATCCTAAATCCCATTTAAATGAAGCTTACATGCTATTATAGCATGTAAGCTTCATTTAAATAGGCAATATTCAAGTTATTTATTCACTTCGAGTTTGGGGGCCTGGCCATAATGTTTAAGATAGTCATACAGTAGCCCGTTATGGCCTATGCACATAATGTTGCAGCAGGGCAGAATTTTAGATATTGGGACATGATGAAGTTTTTTCACTCTTTTTTTCTATTGTTACATTTTTATTTTATTTTAAGTAGCAACTTGTTTAAACTCACCTTATTCTAGTGTTAGATTTTTAACAGTTATATTTATATTATTGTTCAGTACTGTGAAATAGTTAATCTAACCATTAATGCCAAACATATTTTATTTAGCCTTTTATTGGCTTATTAAAATGTTTTGAAGGAATTTTATTCAGGCAGACTGGAATGGACAGTCCCGGGGTCCTTGCTGCATGACGTCGCCAAGCCTCCCTCGCTCCTCGGTGTGGAAAACGTGGAGGACTTTTTATGGTGTGTTGCGGATTTCCCATCAAAATAACTTTAGTAAGTTTTGTCATCACACGCTTGTAGCAGCTGTAGTTATCGAATACTTTTGGTTGACATTGTGTGCTTGTTTCTTCACGAATATCTTTGAGAATCACCCATAAAAACTCGCAACTTAGCCTCTAATGCTAGCTGTCTGATGCTAGCAGCGTTGACTATAGCCTGCCCTGCAACTTTTTCAATGACCTAACAGTCTTTTATAGCTGACTTTTTGTTTCTGAGTGTGAACAACAAACACATGGTGTTATAATGTGTACCTGCTGTTAGAAACAATGTAGTTACACAGTGCTCGCTACCAGCTAACGTTGGCTATTCTCTAGCAGTCTTGTTACTGTCAAAGCTGTACCTGTTAAATCTGTTATGTTTTTGTTTTCAGAAATCACAAAAATCCACTGACATACACTGACCTGTCAAGTTGACAAGAATGGAGTACATTCAAGCTCCTGCCACAAGCAGCCAGGGGAATATGTAAGTGAACAAATATAAATGGTATTTATGTCCTCGAATCTGTTGTATTGTGTAAGGCCTGTCACTAGGAGTCAATTTATACATGTTTCACTAGCAAAACACATCCTTAGCTATTAATATTGATTGCTCTGTAGTAGGCCGGCATATACAATGGCACAACCAAATGGTGTGTGCATTAAAGATATTAGTGTTACATGTGTTTGCTAAATGCTCACAAAGAGAAAAGTTTGCCTTATTGACAGATGGATTAAAGCACACACTCCTTCTTATGTTGTGGTTACAAAGACTGGCATGCTATTTCAGTACAGAGTCATTCATTTGGATAGACTTGAGATCTAGTAAAATATCATAGTAAACATTTGGCCATTTTTGTTTTCCATATTGAATATAAGCTCCTTGTACTACAGATGAAAGTATTGGTTATTGGGTAATAATCAACAGTTGATTGCAGCACAGTAGTGGATAACTAGTAAAAGTTATAAAGTACAGAACCAGGGACTGCACACTGAGATACAATGTCGCCAATCTAGCAGATGAATTTGGACAGGTTGTTGTTTGCATGTTAGTTGTCTTCTAACGTCCCACTTGGTAACACAGCAACCAGGAGGAGTTTTCTAAACAGTCTGTGATTTCAACTGCTCTAGAGCACAATGTCATTTTGACAAAACCACCGACATCTAAATGTTCATTGCTATGATTCATGAGCTCATATCAAATTGAGCTGTGTAACTATTGCATAGCATCTTAAAATAAACAGAAACCGATACCTTTTACAAAGATGGAAGAAAATGCAATACAGTAAACTGTATGCCTCGGGAACTGGTCAGCAGGAATGCAGTGGATGTTAACTTTATGAATGTTCTAAAACTCACAAAACACATTTTCTTAATTTGACCCAGAGGTATTATGCCATTGTGCATGTATAAAAAACAAATTCTGCCACATCATTTGTTTATGTCACAGAGTTTTACCAATGTCGCCTCTCTCCTCCCCAGCCTGTGCTGCACATGTGGGGTCCCCATTCCTCCCAACCCTGCCAACATGTGTGTAGCCTGCCTGCGAACTCAGGTCGACATCTCAGAAGGAATCCCCAAGCAAGTCACAGTGCACTTCTGCAAGCAGTGTGAAAGGTTTGTTTCACGCTTTTTGCTTCTTCT
>NC_045735.1:28381806-28382642 GCF_008692095.1 Etheostoma spectabile | reverse complement strand
TACAGCATGATACACATATAGTATCATTGTTTCTCTGTAGAAACCATTTACATGAGGTTATCTTGAGATTTATTTGGAGGGGTACGTTGAGGCCTGAATGTACATCTTCTTTTATGCAGGTACTTGCAGCCTCCAGCCAGCTGGGTGCAGTGTGCGCTGGAGTCCAGGGAGCTGCTGACCCTTTGTCTGAAAAAAATTAAGAGCTCGATGACCAAAGTAAGTATGATTCTTACTAATATTCACAACGGCAATGGCATATTTTCTTGTTTCTGCCCCATCTTGTTCTTGAGCCTACTTGATTTTGAATGTATTTTTTTAAATATCTGATTGTGAAAGAAGTCAGTTTAGTATTTTTCTGTAGAGAAAACAGCTTACACACGTAGTTACTCTTTTAGTGTAGTGTTCTTAAAATATAATGCTGCCTGAGACAATATCAGAAACGATGGCCTCAGAAATAACCATAAAGGTGCATTAACACCTTTTTAGCACAGTTCATACAATGTGTTTTTATTAAACTTTATAGTATTCTTTGCAGGTCATGGATTGCATTATGATAATATCGGGTCCACATGCATGTATCTAACTTTCATTATGATCATGTTCACCCCAGTACTCCAGGCTCACGTTACTTTAACACCTCTCCTCACAGGTGCGTCTCATTGATGCTGGCTTCCTGTGGACAGAGCCACACTCCAAAAGAATTAAGATGAAATTGACCATCCAGAAAGAGGTGAGAAAACAGTGTTAGTGGTAAGTGTAAGATAGGGAACTAACGGAGGAAAACTGACCTCGGATGGACAACGGGTTTTTCATCTAAAGGTTACCTGGGTTCTTTT
>NC_045735.1:28381312-28381796 GCF_008692095.1 Etheostoma spectabile | reverse complement strand
TTTTTAGTGGCTGTCATCTCATCCGGTTGACCTTTAGTGAGAACCTGAGTCCTTTTGCTTTTTAGGGCCAACTCTTTTGTTTGTGCTGTTGGAGAGTCCGTATAATTCTGTCTCCAGATCCCACTGGTCAGATGTAGAACATGGAACCATGTCATGGGGTTTTTCCCCCGAAGTGAATGACAGAGAGAGTTTATGTCACTGTTTGCCACGCAGTCAATGCATATGGGGTAACTTGTTGCTGTTTTTACCTCCTTCAGGTGATGAATGGCGCTATCCTACAGCAGGTTTTTGTGGTCGAGTTTGTCATCCAGTACCAGATGTGCGACGATTGCCACCGTGTGGAAGCTAAGGACTTCTGGAAGGCCGTGGTTCAAGTTAGGCAGAAGGTAAGGAGTCTGTGATTTAATGACGAACCCTATACATAAATAGGTTTTCTCAGTATGGTTATCTACTGTTTTGTTGTATTTTAACTCTACTTTTTTTT
>NC_045735.1:28379124-28381302 GCF_008692095.1 Etheostoma spectabile | reverse complement strand
ATTTTTTTTTTAAACATGCTTAGTTTAACATATTTGATTAGCTGAAACATAAAAGCTGTTTTATTTTGCCAAAGGATATATTCTGTGAATGTGGTTGTCAATGTAGCAAAAGGGCTTGAAAAGTAAATTGATACTGAGTGGCTACAAAGGCTGTAAACACACATTCACAGGGATGTTAGGCAATTGCATGTTTGCTTCTGCACCCCTCGATCATGACCCTGTATTTCACTCCCATTAGAATTTGTTTATTTTGGTTTCTCTAATTTTTTCATTTTAAGTGTTCCCCGTTTACTCTCTTTTCACAATCCTGTTATGTTGTGTTAATTTTGTAATTGCATTTTAAACGCTGAAGCTGTGTCTGTGAGGTTTTATGTAAAATAAACCTACTGCTCTTGGTAAATGGCAAGATAAACAACACTCAATCCTAGGGTTGGCCTTTTTCCTTTTATGACTGATGTGTGGAGGTAAACCTGGCTTAGCTACAGTGCTACAGAGACCAGAGATTTATAAGATGATTACTTAGGAACAAGCTTCAGCCAAGATACCCTTGGTTGACTTGATGCCTTCTGCAGCTACTTCTCAATAAAGTCACTTCTCTTCACTGAAAAGCTTTTACCATGAAGCAGCTATACAGGAAGTTAGGAATTGGCAGGATACAAAATCATGAACGGTCTACTTGTTCTCACTTGGTCCTAGCAGTGTTTTGCACGCAGAGCACGTCTTCCCAACTACACTTTTTATAGATATTTATCATTGTTTTTTGTTGTTGTTTTTTTTAAAGTTGAATAGATATGAATCTCTGGATGATGCTGAAAAATGTGTTTATTTTTTTACAGACCGTTCATAAAAAGACATTCTACTATCTAGAGCAGCTGATTCTCAAGCACAAACTCCACCAGAATGCCCTCAACATCAAAGAAATCAATGGTAAGTCAATGGCATATGGATTCATTTATTTTATTTTTGCATGTTTGATAGTATACAAATCTTTAAAGGGAGAGGTCTGTTTATATTCCTCAGCGCCTCTAACCCAATTCCACTGAAAAGTGGGGACCTTGTCTGATTCGTCATCGGCGTAACTAATGTGGATTAGAACCGAGCTGAACATAATGATGCGTCAAGTGTTAATTACCTCGTACCACGCAGCAAGCCATGCATGCATATCACTGGCCCCAACCGGTCCACACGGCTGTCGTCGTGTGGGCCTCAGGAGGGCATGCGTTGTGCATCTAATCAGTGTGTAATTGGAGCAGGCATGGCATACCAGATTCCTACGATGCAAGCTTGAATCATACCCTACGTAGAGATGCTAACCGCTACAACACACACACACGCACACACACACACACACACACACAGGCACAAATGCAATGCGCTGAGTTTCTATGCCTGGAAGCAGCTCTCTGTGCTCTTGGACAGGGTGAAGTGGAGTTTTGTCTGGTTGTGTAATTTAAATCATGTCCATATCTCGGCAGGACTTAAAAGCTCTATGAAGGCTACAACATATGGCTGCCATATTTTCTCCCATCTTCATCTGCTCTCACATGTGTTGTATGCAATGCATATGTGCTCTGCAGTGGGGCTGACCCGTGAAGCACGCCTGTGATTAATTCATTGGTGGTGGTGTTTGATGGTATTTCTCTCCTCTGTCAGATGGGATTGATTTCTACTATGGCTCCAAGCAGCACGCTCAGAAGATGGTCGACTTCCTCCAGTGCACCGTGCCCTGCAGGTGAGCAACGCCTCAGCCTGTGTCTATGAAAACATTATCCACATGAGGCTCAGTCTTAAAACAACAACATTACTCCTTTTATTTAAATGCTGATCAGAGGATTAAAACTGATTATGACTGCCTACTTTCAGTCTTCATCCAACACTCCAGACATTTATTTATCAAATATGTCAATGTCACAGAAAGTAATATGCTAGAAGGCGTTTAGCAAAACGTGGGTTAAAGTATAAAATGTCCTAATGAAAGAAATGCATGGACAAAGAATACAGCTCTGTTAACAAACAATAGGGGTGGGGGGGAAAAAATTGATTCTTAGATGCATTGTGATTTTCTCTAGAACGAAGTTTTGTATATATACACATGATCTAATAAGACATACTTAAAATAATTAGTCAAAACACATAAAGGCTTTATTACACCACCTCATGTTTCATGTTCTAAGAAGC
>NC_045735.1:28369361-28379114 GCF_008692095.1 Etheostoma spectabile | reverse complement strand
CCTTTAAACATGACTGAGCCTCTGACATGGGAGATCACTGAGAGAGAAGGTCACTTGTCACAAGCATGTTTAAGGCTTAAGCGTGGAATGACTACAAAATAAAAAACCTGAGTAGACAAAACATTTCATTTAAACTTGTGTGTGACAAATAATGTACATTTAAAATCTAACAAACTCAGATTTATTTGTATTTTGTATATTGTCTTTAAAATCACGCATGGAAATGTACAAAATTGTTGCAACGTGATGCATCGATAAGGGGTTAAGAATCGGATCGTTGGCCTCTTAATGGAATCATGAGGTGCCCAGAGATTCCCACCCCTAACAAACAATATTCATAATTTCTTTTTACCAGTGTGCTTCTATCAATGTATGTTCATAATTGGCAAAACCCCTCAAGCGTTTCATAATCCGTCATTTAGATGTTGTCATGACATGTGTGCTCATCGTTTTGCATTCAGTCCCTTTTATTATGATTTGTCCAACTGGGACAATGTGATCGTTTTTTTCTGAAGGAAGTCTGATGATGATGATGATGATAATGATAATGATAATAATAATAATAATAAACACTTTCTTTTCTTTTTTTAAGGTCAAAGACATCCCAGCGCCTCATCTCTCATGACATCCATTCAAACACGTACAACTATAAGAGCACCTACTCTATGGAGATCGTACCTGTCTGCAAGGTATGCAGCTCTGGGATTTGGTTTTACTTTAAATTTGATTTTGTTTCACTCAAATAATCCACTGTTGGAGACACGTCCATATTGGCTCAGCACCTCAGACAAGCCAGAGCAGTCATATTTCTTTACACGTCACCTCTGGGTTATCAGGTTTTTAGTTTAGTCAAATGTTGTGTCGGAAAGATGTCTTGGGATCTGTTTATATGCAGATTAAAACCTGAGGCTGGCCAATAATCTTTCCTGTTATATTTGTCTTTGACAGTGCACATAAAATAAACTTAATACCTTTTACATTAAAACTAAGGTAGGGATGGAGATTCTTGGCAGGTGTGAATTTTGTTACTTTCAATAGTCTCCTCATCTCATTTGAGATTTAGCTTTATTTCATAGCAATACATAGACTTGGGTATGTTTTTTTTAATAGCATGTTTGAATGATAGGTGCCATTTGGGGTATTTTCAATGAATGAAAACAGGACTCAGATTACTGCTTTGCTTGTTTTGCCATCAAGAGATATCAACAGCCTTGATTAAATTATAGTTTAGACTATATTCCAAGCCTTTATTTTGAATTACATTTTTTTTTAAATCTCAGCTGTTGGGAAACAAAGGCTTTTTTTTTCTCTCACACACATTGGGAACTTCTAGAGCAAGCCCAAAGTCTGTTTGCCTTTCCTTCAACCTCAATCTGACCCCGGGTTGTCCGGTTTTGTCTGGTTGCCAGGACAACGTAGTGTGCCTTTCCCCACGGCTGGCGCAGAGTTTGGGGAACATGGGTCAAGTGTGTGTGTGCGTCCGTGTCACCAGCACCATCCACCTCATCGATCCCAACACCCTGCAGAGTGAGTATTTCTACTGCGGACCGCTGAGTCTTAACAGGTCCAACTGACACCACAGTCCAATAATGCTGGGACAATATTCTTTTGTCCTTATTTGATTCTTTCATGATACATGGCTTTAGATTTGTTTTTGTTTATCACTTTTCAATTATTGTGATTGTGTTGTTTGTGTACACAGAGTTTACTAAAAAGAGACTTTTTGAACGACTCACTTCAGCGGTTGGTTTTTCCGGTCGCTGCCATCTCGCCAGTCAAAAAGAGTCTGTGTACACAAACAATGTTCTCAATGCTCGAGTTCATGTCTAGAGCCCCTGGTGAAAGTTTCAGTGTTTGTAGTGTTTTAAAATTAGTGATTTTGATGCGATCATAGATGTGCCCCTAGCACTCCCACTCAAACAGCCATTTGACTCAAGACAACCGACAGCCAAAAGCTCAAGAAATAGAGTTTACTCTCACACAAGTCGCATATGATCATTTTTTGCTTTGTAAGTAACTTGGAACAGTTTTTAAATGTATATCAAAATATTTTCTCTATTTCTGGTGCTTGAAAAGTTACTGATTATTTGATCTGTATATTTATTACTGTCTTTGTAATGTTGTGCATTATGTGATTGACACTTTAGCATAGTCATGCATTTGTGGCTTTGCGTGTAAAACAAACATCACAAGCATGTCCTTTTGTTACCATGGCGATATAACTGAGTCACTGCTTGAGTGAAACCCTTCAGTGCTGCACTAAGCTGACCCCAGTCTGCCGACCACATGTTCATCCCAGTCGTCTAGCTCAACAGCTTCCCTCTGCTTGCCGTCACGGCACAGCACGACACACGCTCACAAAAAGGAAAGAAAAGGAAACTTTTTATTTTATTTTTTTTTTACATGCTGTTTTAGCCAAGTCAGCTCATATGGAGGGATTTATAATTGATACAGAAATGCTGACAAATGATGAGCGACAACAAGCGATGATGTGTTTCCTCTGTATCTGGTGTAATCACGTACTGTATTATGTGAGAGGCCGAGGCGCTCCTCTACTGAATGCTGACATTTTGTAAGCGTCCCACACGTTTTTAATTACTCTTCAAAGAGCAGGCTATTTTTGTTGCAGAACGTTTTTGAGCCGGCTGAGTAGCTGAAACAGCCTCAAGGCAGAGCTCTGTTTGGCACATTTTGGCTGCAGTAGGCAATTAACTTCCTATTGAAAATATTTCATTGCTGTTTTTCTGCTTCAGTTTACTTGATATATACACAGAAAAACAGTGTCTGGATTATTTGGAATGTGTTCACAACAGTGTCGTAGAAAAACACTGACAGATAAATCTTACTTATGCACTCATGGCTTGTTGGAGTCTGAAAAACCATCAAATCTATCAAGAATGACAGTTCAGTTATTGAAATGCTGTCTGTAAAATGTGTGATTTATCTAATTTCTCAAGTATATGATTAAAAATGAAAAGAATATAATTTTTTTCTCACGTTTTAGGCTATCTGCTCTAATGACTAGTCTTATCCGAGTAGAACTGTCAGTAATAAATACTTAAATAATCTCTTTAACTCATTAGTTGCTGAAGTGGATGGGAGCACATATTGGCGTTACCCCTTCAATAGTCTCTGTAACCCACGGCAACTGGAGGAGTTCATCGTTATGGACACCGACATCATCAGAAACCAGAAGCTGGGTGCTGGAGCCGGCATGAGGTCCAATAAGGTGAGGGTGTGTTTGTGTGTCTGTGTGTTGTTGTTGCAGAACAGATTGCATTATGAGGGGAACATTGCTTTGCTCTTGGAAGCAAAATCAATAGCAAAGCATTGCATTATCCCTGATGCTGTATGCGGGATTCAAGCCAAAACAACGGGAACACACAGGAGTGTTGGTTTCGATGGCGCAGGGTATGAGGTTTGTAGGGACACTGTTTGCTCTCTCTTTACTCTGAATATTGCATATGTATTAATGCAACTGTCTGAACAAACTGGAGGGAAAGAACAAGGGTGCTTCAACGGCTTGAAACGTGTGTGTGTGTGTGTGTGTGTGTGTGTGTGTGTGTGTGTGTGTGTGTGTGTGTGTGTGTGTGTGTGTGTGTGTGTGTGTGTGTGTGTGTGTGTGTGTGTGTGTGTGTGTGTGTGTGTGTGTGTGTGTGTGTGTGTGTGTGTGTGTGTGTGTGTGTGGTGTGTGTGTGTTGTGTGTGTGTGTGTGTGTGTGTGTGTGTGTGTGTGTGTGTGTGTGTCACAGCACACCCTGGCTGAGGTGTGGGTCCAGAAAACATCAGAGATGAACACCAGTCAGCAGTATCACTGCCGTACATTCCTGGGCCACCTGCTCAACATCGGAGACCTGGTGCTAGGGTGAGTATGAGGGATTGACGAAGAGGCTGGTCAGGTTGGCAGTACAGACTGACTGCAGGCTGTACACGTGACACTTCATGGCACATTTACTTCTCACACTACAGATTTGACTTTGCCAATTCCAACGTCAATGACGAGTACCTGAATAAGATGAACCCTCACCACGTTCCTGATGTGGTAAGACTCAACTCCTCAGTGAATAAACCTGGGCTTCCATGATCCCTCTAAGTAGCTATTGTCGAGTTAATTAACACTGTCCTCTAGTGGCAACATAAAATACTGTATGTGGATGTGATCACATCCTTGGACAAAATACTACATTCAGGCATAGCATCACATAGAGAAAAGTATGGAGACAATCCGCTGTGGGGTTTTAATTGTACAACCTTTGTGTGGACCCTCTAAGGTGCTGATCAAGAAGAGTTACGACCGCAGCAGGAGGGCGAAGCGCAGGAACTGGAAACTGCAGGAGATGGAGAGAGAGCGAGAGGGCATGGACACAGATGATGAGAGGTAGGAGAGTAATGTGTTTCTGAGTTCTCTTAAAGTGGCTGAATTAAAACTTAAAGAATTTGAAATGTTATTCAACTCTCGTGTTTAACTAGTCATTTTCAGAGGATAAGACTAGTGATAGAATTAAAAAAAAAAATTAAAAGGACAAAATAATTTAGTAAAACAGCTGGGCACAGTAGTTTTTTGCAAACATTACTCAAACTGGAGAAATTACTGAAATCATTGGGGACCATTTCCAGGCTTAGGGTGCATATGTATATGTGGTGCTCTAGTGAGTATTTACAGCAGCAGAACGGTGTTTGATTGGCTCAATTCAAATTACAGTGCCCATGGTCTTCATGATGAAAACACATGGCATTTCACAGTGTGGCTCATTTATGTATTCAACAATGGAGATCAATGGCACAAAGGATGGCAACACATGTTAGTCAGATCAAATCATGGTGGTTTTGGTCTTTTAATGAGACACGTTGACAATGAAAAAAATGTTGAATACCCCCAAACTTGTACTTAAATGAAAGAGTCCTTGGAAAAGTTCTTGTAAAACATTCTTACAAAAAATAAGGTGAATATATTTAACTTACCCTAACCCATTCAACCCTTCAACACATTGGCCTTAGGAAATATCTCCCTGAATAAACAAATGTTTTATCTCTAACCTATGAGGAATTGCTTAAAGTTTGTTTTGGCGCAAATGTCCCCCCTCACATCAACAAGGATAAACACTTGCCTGAAATGATGACTAAAGACATGAAGCTGTCTTGTATATTTAGTGAATAGTTTGAAAATGTGCCAAGAATGCCAAGTATCCTGTAAATATTTTCTCTGTAACGTGGCACCACAAAGGTTTTCCTTTTAACTTGCTTTTCTGTCTTCAGACAATACCAGGACTTCCTGGAAGACTTGGAGGAGGATGAGGCTCTGAGGAAGAATGTTAACATCTACAGAGGTGAGCAGCTGGGCGCTGCAGACTTTTCACTGCACCAGTATCCTCAGACACTTCAGCCCTTCTGTTTGTTTCCATTGTTGCAGCTCAAATAGTTGAGATGTGGCTCATTTGCTGTGAATGGCTGATTAAGCGGTCAACAGATCTAATGTAAGTTTATATGTAGATGATGTGTTGGATGGACAGTTAATAAATAGACCTTGATTTTTGAATTTCAGATGCGTCAAAGATTCCAGTGGAGAGCGACACTGATGATGACGGAGCACCACGCGTGTCCCTGATGGAGATGCTGGAGGAGCTCAGCCTAACGGATGCGACAGGAGAAGAGGGGGCCGAGATGATGACGGACTAGCCGCTCGGCATCCTGCCTGTGTGACACTGACAGCTGATCTGTCAAATACAGGTCCACTGATGACACAGTTAGACACAGAGCTGAACTGGCAGCAGATTGAAGACTGATTGAATCATTGACAAATAATGTTTCACACAGAAACAGTCCACAGTTCATCGGACTGTGATGTAATGACTCATTACAGTTAAATCCTGTTTGGGTTAAATTAGTGCCACACAAATATGCTTCTAAAGTACTCTTTTCTCTCTTTGGCATGTAACATTTTGGAGTTATTTGAAGATGAAGTGCATCTATTTCACTATATCAAAATAAAAACTTGTCCTATACTTTTCCTAGATGTTTTCTGTCCCTAATCCTAGTCCCTAATCCATACTACATACTAATTATATACAGTGCGTACTCAGATGGGAATACAACTGCCACTTTGCCAATTAAATTTAACAAAAGTATTTTTTCTGAGGATGTAGTCATTGTTATTGTTTTTGTTTTGTATCTTTTTATATTAGTTTTTTGATATAATTAAGGACCTTTTTTATTTTTTTTAAAAAGAAAAAGAAAGAAAAGCTCCTGAGTTCACTCTGCAAATGTATTTTGCTAATTGTGAGCATCTGGCGAAAAAATGTGAGTAGTGTGCACCAACAGCACACTCAAAAGACAATGCATACCGTCTGCTTTGAGTATACTTTACTTTGCGCATGAAAACACCAGATATTTAAAAAAGTACTTTTCTGTACATATCCACCAGAGAGAGCTGTGGGCCACTAACAAAACCCATCTAATGCATTCAAATAGCCACACCTGTAGTAAGCCCGGCCAAGCCTGTTAATGGCATTATTTGCCTACCATGGGCATTATATAAATACCCACCTAGCTGCACCACCTTTTCAGCGAATAAGAGTGGTAAGTAATTGAAAACATTGTCAATTTTCTTTTTTCCGTATATCTTGATTCTAATATGTACATGTTTAAAGCCTGTTATAATAGATCAAATGCTAGGACTCAGTACACTGTCATGGACATTTTAAGCAACTTTATGGTTACCTATGAAAAAGAGGAAGGGTATACTATGTAAAGTAGTTGCCTTAAAAACCCTTAGGAGCAGTTTACATTTAGGGAGCACATGCTTTGGGTGATCCCTGATAATCTTAGGAATGAAAAACCATGAAAGATGCACACAGCACGAGACACGCTCACCAAAAGAAAACAAAACAAAAGTTTTTATTATTACTAGGTTTGTCGCATGGCTGTGCAGACCTACCTGATATGAGGCTTTATGTAATCTAAGACCCCAGAGGAATGTGTGTATCACATGTCTGTGAGACATGGCTTGCGTTCTAACTTGAAATGAAAGGAGGCGTCCTGGTCTTGTTTTTCACAAACCTGAGCTGGTGGAATGGTAAAAGGAAGTCAATGAGGTGAATCCTTTCTTGAGTGTGTTAGGTGTGTGTGATCTGGTTTTGATCCGATTTTATCACCATCTTTGCATGTGCATGAACTGAGCCCTTCTGACCTGTTTGCTTTGCCTGTAATTTCTAACATTACAGACTGACTTTCTCCTGGTATAAGAAGACCAATGGCATGTTGATGGAGCTTAGATTCCTGAGCTATTAAGAAGGCTAGCATTCTGGTTTGAATACTGATTCCAATTTACTGTTTGCGAAGCGGGTCAGGACTATGCAAAGACAGTTGATACAGTTACTACAAAGAGGTGTTAACTTTCTACAACGGGGAAAGTGTTTTTCAGGCATTGTGCCTGGGATTTTAAACCAGTCCTCATCCTTGTGACACGGACCAAATCGCAGTGCATCCATGCGTAACCAGTGCGCCACGGCGGCGGCACTGCCCGTGTTTACACAACAGTAATGAATAGTGCTGTCAAGTCAAATGCAAGAATTGAGCAGGTCAGCAAACATTGCTCAGATAGGAGACAACATTTTCTTAACGGTGTGTCTTATTGCCCTTGGGCAAAAGGGACAACTTCTCATCTTTATTGAATTTATTTTTTTAGGTTGTGCATTTAAAGGTTCAGAGAATAGAGAAAACGTTTATAGATTTTGAGTGTGCATATTAAGCTTTTAGTGGTATTCCAAAACACGTTAAGAGTTGAATAACACTGTGGTTGGTGCATAAAATGTTTTCCGATTCACACCTGACCACTTACACACCTCAGTCAGCTATCAATAATCAATCTTCCACCAAAATGCAGAAACAAGTGTGTGCTAAATGTATAAGGACATAAGAGAAGAGACTGATGTCTGATCCAAGATATTATTTGCATTTCTTTTTGAAAGTGCCAGTTAGGTTTCAGTATGGCGCTGTGGTCCTATGAATGTTGTATGCACTGCAGTGGTATTATAGAAACAATACAAATTATTCTTATTATGAAAGTGATTAAAATATGTACAGCTTTTTTACTTTTTTTTTATTTAGTCTTACAGGAAATAAAGCTAAAGAGAAGCAGGACAGACCACTGAACTGTGCAAAGACTGCAGCTGAATATTAAGTTGTCAGAATTAGTTTTAAGTTCAGTGTAAGATTTAATATTTGGTCAATATTAAGTGTTGCCGTGCATACCAGTGTGATGCACTGCTGTCACGGTTTATCCATCCTGCTGCGGGTCAGTGTCAGGCTGCAGCAGGGCGAGACAGATGTGTCACGGACTGTAGAAAGTTAAAGATGCTGCACAAAGACTTTACGTGGCTGAGTTAAAGCTGCACCTAAAACACTTGACTCCTGAGCCTCAAATGTTTTTCTTTTGACCACACACACACACACACCTGCTGTATGCTTTATAGCCCTCGGTCACTCCACCTACAGGTGAGTGTAAGCACTAGTAGTGGGTGTGGTGTCATTCTCATAGTCTATGAACTATATATATATATATATATATAGGCTAGTGGCAAACTGCCGAGGCAGCTTTTTATTCACACAAAGCAGCGTAGCAGCAGCAGCGGGTTGCGGGCTGTTGCCTGTAGCTCGTCCTGTAATTATCTCCATCAGTAGTAGATATCAGAGGATCTCACGTCAGCTGCTAAGGTGAGTCTCAGCATATAGATTTGGTTATAGCCTACACCATACAGGCTACAGTGAGCGCTCAAGAGCTGATATATCCCCTCTATATTCTTTCCATTAAACTGAGGAGTGAAGGAATGTATCATTGCTATGTGCAGAGCATTATTCATTATACATGTATACTATCTTTGCAAGGAGTTTAACTTAACATAAAACATTAACGTAAGTTCTTTAGCAGGTCCTGTTTTTTTTACGTCAGTAGGCTACACCTGCAAAGCAAGGTACCTTTATTTATATATCAAATTTCAGCAACAAGGCCATTTAAAGTGCTTTACATAAAACATTAAAAAAGAGATAATAGAACAAAAAAACAAAACAGAATAAGACAGGTATAAAATACAAGAATAAAAGGTACAATACAGTGTAAGATTTAATAAAAGGAAGTGTCAAACAAAAGTCTTCAGCCTTTATTTAAAAAACTAAGCGCTGCAGAGGACCTGCAGATTCCTGGGAGTTTGTTCCAGATGTGTAAACTGAACGCTGCTTCTCCATGTTTGGTTCTGATTCTGAAAGCAGACCTGTCCCAGATGAGCTGAGAGGTCTAGATGGTTCATAATGTAGCAAAAGATCACAACTGTATTTTGGCCCTGAACCAGCCAGTGATTTATAAACTAACTGTAGTATTTATTTATTAAAATCAATAATTTGAGGGACAGGATGTCAGTATAAAGAACTGCAGCAATGTGATCCACTTTCTTTCTCCTTTCTAATTGATTTTCTTAGGGAGACACTTGTAGTGCACCTGTTGACCTGTGTGGCAGGATCTGTTAATGCCTAAAGCTACTATGTAAAGTGTTGTGGATTTTGCCATGTGTGACTTACATAATTATTGAATTATTCAAGGTGACCAAGATGGTGATATAATTAAGGACCTTTATATAAAACAAAAGATCCTGAGTTCACTCTGCAGAGAATGACTAAAGACATTCTAATAGCATAGCACCCAGTACTTTATACAGTGGGGGATCGGCACAGCATAATAATAATAATAATAATAATAATAATA
>NC_045735.1:28369070-28369351 GCF_008692095.1 Etheostoma spectabile | reverse complement strand
TTTTATTTAACAGCGCCTTTCTAACACTCAAGGACGCTTTACAGACAATAAAAGATAGTATAGTTCGTCATCTAACAGCATGTGTCATATAAACATATAGTTTTTAATCAAATAAGGTGAATGTAGAAAACGTATACATTAATTCCAAACCATAATTCCTGCAAACCGCTTTAAAGTGCTCATATTATGCTTTTTGGCTTTTCCCCTTTCCTCTATAGTGTTATATATGTTTTGTGCATATGTTATATGTTTATAAAGTGAAAAAGCCCAAAGTCCACCCC
>NC_045735.1:28368442-28369060 GCF_008692095.1 Etheostoma spectabile | reverse complement strand
ACCATCTCCAACAGAAAACACTGTTCACCAACTGCTCTAAACAGCGCTGTTGTAGTCCAGCCTTTACTTCTGTGACAAACGTGCATCACTTTGTAACACACGTTATAATGCTCGCCTAGCTGTTAGCGTGGCACGCCCTCATACTCTGCTTCTGACTGGCTAGCAGTGCTTACCCAGCTACTGCACATGTGCGACTCCCAACAAAGATGGAACAGAAGTGTGATGCCTCACTCTGTAGCTAAAACAGAGAGCTCAACACACAGGGTGAAAAGAGGAGCTGCCGCAATTTGCAGTACAACAAAAATATGGTATTTTTTTAAAGTTAAACCATGTCAACATATTCTGGTACAACCTCTAAATACAATTATAAACCAGACAATTAGCATCATTTGAGCACTTTAAAACAAGCAAGTGTTATTTCATCATTGTTAAAGTGCATGTTTTGGCTTGTGCATGTAGAAAACTCTTATTAAATTAGATTAGATTAGATTCAACTTTATTGTCATTACAGTACAAGGCAACAAAATGCAGTTTAGGTCTAACCAGAAGTGCAATAGCAGTAAAGGCAGGATATACAATGGTTCCATTAGTGCAGGACATGGATATGTACTGAATAAA
>NC_045735.1:28366608-28368432 GCF_008692095.1 Etheostoma spectabile | reverse complement strand
TGAATACTATTATGAACAGAATTTTACAGGTAGATTTGTTCTATGAATAAAATATATAGATAAAAAGTATTGTGAGCAATATTTACTGCTGGATATGTACTGAATATAATATACAGGTGGATATTACTATAAATAGAATTTTCACAGATTCTCATTACCTGTCTCACATAACATGAACGTAGCTCTTTTTAAGTGCCCCAGGTGTGTGGTAAGACGCGTATGTGTGCCAGGAAAATAAGTGAAGATGTTGGGACCCCTGGGTTTAATTTCATTGCCGTTTCTCTACCCACACAAATGAATCCAATCAGACCCCATGAGGCCTGCTTGATTGCCCCCTCAGGGCTCTGCTGTTGGTTTGGGGGGGGCTGGGTGTGCATTTAATTCCCTTTGACACCTTATTAATAAACACACAGCCCTAAGGACTTTTTTTCATCTTAGTTACACAGTTGATTAGACTAAAGTTAACACCGGGCAGAACATCTCTTAATCTGAGTATTAGTATTCATGATTGAAAAATGGTAGTGGTAGTCGGTATTTTTCCAAAAACTGTAAATTCCTCTTGGTCAGGGTGTTCCTTCATAAAATTGAACAACTAAAATATAGGTTGTATGTAAGAAGTAAATCGTGAATCATGAAAGTAGTTACGTAGATTTACTTTATACTTAAATACAAAATATTACCATTTAATGTTTTACTTCAGCTCCACATTTAGGAGGAAAAATAGTTTTTACTTCACTGCATTCATTTGACAACTTTGAGGATTAATGATTTACAAAATATCTAATCTGCTCATAAAGTATGATGTATCATTATAGATTAAACTAACTAATAGTAAAGTAACTTTACTCCTAGCAACGTAAAATGCAGTTCACACAGTAATTTCTTATGATAATCCAATAATGTAAAATTCTGACAGGGTCCATTCTTCTGCCTTAGATTTTTAGTATTAATATTTATGTACTTCTACTAAAGTAACATTTTGAATGCAGGACTTGTAATATTTGTAGTATTTTTTATCATGAGGTACTGCATCTGTGTTCTCTGCGTTCTCACGAGCATGTCCTCTCAAACTATCTCTTTCTTACAGCTTGAATCCCACAACACTCCACCTCTATTTTCCTTCCATCCGGCTTGAAAGATGAACTTCAAGAACTTCAGGGAGTACCTGTCCTGGCTGTACTACCAGTACCTGCTCATCACTGGCATCTATGTCCTGGAGCCCTGGGAAAAGTCCATCTTCAACTCCGTCCTCTTCTCCGCCATCGCCATGGTGATCTACACCTCGTATGTCTTTGTGCCCATCCACATGCGCCTTGCACTGGAGTTTTTCTCTGAGATCTTTGGCGGCCAGCCTGAGAGCGCCATGGCACTCATGAACTAACAGATGGAGAGAATATGGAGGAAAAAGAGGCAGCAACTGGGTGGATTAGCACCTCAGATAATCAATGCTGAAAATATGAAGATCTTAATGAAATGATCTGGAAATCAGAGCCTTACTATCTTCTTTACATTCCAAGCCCTCTGGTGTTACCCCATGGTATTAGACACACAACTCGACATTAATTTCACCCCCTCGCTGTGAAACGTCTTGTGAAATGTTGTTTGTCCTATTTGTTTTTGTCTTTCTCACCATATGTCCTGCGCGAGTGCATACCACCTCTGGGTGTTGCATGCTGGGGTTATACATGGGTAGTACATAGTACTCGTCTCACTACAAAAAAAACTAGACTCTCTTCTTTCCATCATGACATTTATGCTACCTTAAAGGAGCCTTCCGGCGATTTAGTATGTCGCGTCCATAAAAAAAAAAAACTTGGATTCAAA
>NC_045735.1:28364999-28366598 GCF_008692095.1 Etheostoma spectabile | reverse complement strand
ATCAAAGCAGCACAGGCGGCAATATCATGACTTTTAGTCTCAAGTCAAAACCCTAAAACACTGCCCCCTGTTTTCCCCATAATACAACCATAATAGACCCTACCTAACTGGTTAATACCCACTCCTTTAAATACAAATCCCCATAACATTTAATATGTAGTGCACTAAATTCCCTGTCGTTTTATAGTGTCTAAATTTGGAGTGTGAAATTTTCGCAATGTTTAGTGCCTTCAAACGTACCAACAATAGGGCAAAAGAGTTGTGTTCTAGGACACTATTTCATGCCATGAATCCATATAGCAATCATTGCATTTTATAGACGCAAAATGATTCATAAGTGTCTGAATTCTAAATGTACTGCTCACTACAGAGTGAACTGGTGAGTGTTTATTATATGAGGAGTAAACGAGAGAGCGCTTGGTTTATGCACAGCCTTAGGAAGCTCCTTTCAGAGCCACAGAAGACATACAACTGTTTTTACAAGCTGAGCAGGACTCTGTGACCAGTAAACTTCCACTTTAAATATGTGTTTATTTGCTGCATGTTCGGCGCCATGTTATCACCGATTGGGAATTGCTCTGTGATAAAACAGGAGTTGGAACTCATTCCAAGATTTTCTGACATGTCGCTGTTATGGTTTTGTGTCAGAACCATCATCACCTTTTTAGTCGCTTGCATGCACTGGAATATTAACTGACAGGGTACATACATTGCACATTTTCAGTAGCTGATCATTCAAGAGGGAGTAGATAGAAAAGGCCCAGCTGTGCAATGAATCTAAAAGCGTCACAATCTGTTACGCAGTTTGGGAATTTGCAGATTTACTGGTCTGTAAGCAATAAAACAAAATAACAGCATAGATGCGTGCTCTCTCTTTAACCCCCACTCCCCACCCTTTCCACCATGGTGTGTCAGGAAGGTGTGCCCAAATAAGCTAATATTGACACAAAACACTTTTGCATTTTAGGCTTGGCTTTGTTAATGATGTAGCTTTACATGACCAACAGCCTCTCAACTTAAATCAGAACTGTTTGCTGTCACGTGCAAAATGCAAATTGGCCTGAATAAAAAGCAAAGCCTGACTGGCCAAGAAGAAAAAAACTGTGTTCCTCACCCATGGTTGACCTATAGAGAATGAAAGAATGAGTCATATAGGATTTCTGCTAGTTGTGATGAGTATTGCGTGCTTAACCCTTGTGTTTTCTTCACTTCTGGGACCCTCTGGTATCCCTTGGGTCAAATTAATCCGTGACTTATTTAGAGTTTACCCTTGTGTTGTCTTCCCGTTAACCATGAACTTGCCCTTCCAGGTGAAAATTGAATTTGTTTTTGTGCTTTTCTGATGTTTTTTCGTCTTTCTTTTTTTCTGATTTATTTGTCACTTTTTGGGGCTTTTTTAAAAACTTGAGCTGGTTTCATAATGTTTTACACTCATTCTTGAAATTCATGGTCAACAAACCTCATTTGTGTCAAATTATACATACGTTTTTAGTTAACAAGGCAGAAATTGTGAATTATTTTGACTAATAGTTAAGATCAGAGGATGTTCTGGATCATAGATGGGCATGTGTCAAAGTTTAGTCCGGATACTGTTTTGAA
>NC_045735.1:28338670-28364989 GCF_008692095.1 Etheostoma spectabile | reverse complement strand
AAAAATTCAAATTCTATAAGATTAAATAAAACACCCAAAAAATGAAAGTAATCATTAATTTTAACTGAAGAATTTTTGGGCAATTTGGTTGAAAGAAATCTAATATTTCTGATATAAAACACTTTGAACCAGGTCAATTTGACCCGAGGACAACACAAGGGTTAAGATCACCTTTGATCATTTGTGGAGATTTGTTAAAGGGCTCGCTGACTACAGTTTAATCATGATCTCAAGTTCCTTTTTTATATGTAGTTAGATATTTATATACAATGGTAAATGCTTGGCTGGTTACAATGTCAATTACCAAACCCATTTGATTATTTATATCTGTGTTCTCCATTAATAACACATGATTTGTTCTTAAGTTTGTTTTTCCACCTTTTATATTGTTCCAGTTTGTAGTTTCATGACAATTAAACAGTTGTAGCTGTCCTCGACATTTCCTAATTTAAGAATACATTTTTTTCATCGTTCACCAAAATCAATGTTTCATTTATACATGACAGCAACACATCACTGCAATATTCAGAAAATAAAGACATCTGAAGAAACCTAGACGACTGTTGTCTTTCTCATCCTCGTTTGTGTTTGACATGAATGTCTGTGCATACTGATGGTTTAAACTATGTATTCACACAGTATATTGACTTTGTTATTCCTTTAGTCAAGCAGAGCAGTTATTTTGAAAACAAGAAGAAGCTAAACAAAGGCTTTTGGATCACACAATCTTGACACAATTGACACTACCACATAAAGGGATTTTGCACAATAAGAGGCAGAGCCACCTAACCAGTTCTACCTAGACAGTGCGTACATGAGTACCCGGGGGCTTCGCGTTCCCTGCTGCAGATAGTAGGCAACGCTTCAATGTCCACAAAGCTGTGTTTACCTGAGGTCTCTGGCCACAGAAACAATTCAAATCCATGTTAAGAAATGCTTGTCAATAACATAGCTCTGGGGAGTACTTGTGTTTTTGTTCGCCCAGCAGTTTTCCTTGGATTAGGATGGCACCTAAACCATGGCCACAGCTGTTGCTGTGGTCCTGCCCCGCGCCCTGCTGTGCCCGCTACGCTCTGCAGTGCCCTGCTGGCCTGTGATACTGTACGTCTCTACGGGCCCTGCAACGTACTGGCTAGGTCATGCTATGCCGCGCTCACGTCTGCAGTGGCCGCGTTGCAGCTAGTCCTGCTATTGTCCTGCTATGCCGGCTACGCTCTGCGTGCTGCTGTTGCCATGCTAAGTCCTGCTACGTTCCTGCTACGCCCTGCTAGTGCCGGCTACGCTCTGCAGTGCCCTGCTTCGCCATGCTACGTCCTGCTACGCCCTGCCACGTCCTGCTATGTCCTGCTATGCCCGGCTACGCTCTGCAGTGCCCTGCTTTGCCATGCTACGTCCTGCTATGTTTGCTATGCCCTGCTATGCCGGCTACGCTCTGCAGTGCCCTGCTTTGCCATGCTACGTCCTGCTACGTCCTGCTACGCCCTGCTATGCCCGGCTACGCTCTGCAGTGCCCTGCTTTGCCATACTACGTCCTGCTACGTCCTGCTACGGCTGCTCATGCTCCGCGCCGGCTACGCTCTGCAGTGCCCTGCTTTGCCATGCTACGTCTGCCGTCTGCTACGCCCTGCTATGCCCGGCTACGCTCTGAGTGCCTGCTCGCCATGCGACGTCGCTACGTCCTGCTATGTCCTGCTATTCCCGGCTACGCTTGCAGTGCCCTGCTTTGCATGCTACGTCCTGTACGTCCTGCTACGCCTGCTATGCCCGGCTACACTCTGCAGTGCCCGCTTGCCATGCTACGTCCTCTACGCCCTGCTATGCCCGGCTACACTCTGCAGTGCCCTGCTTTGCCATGCTACGTCCTGCTATGTCCTGCTATGCCCGGCTACGCTCTGCAGTACCCTGCCTTGCCATGCTACGTCCTGCTACGTCCTGCTACGCCCTGCTATGCCCGGCTACGCTCTGCAGTGCCCTGCTTCGCCATGCTACGTCCTGCTACGCCCTGCTATGCCCGGCTACGCTCTGCAGTGCCCGGCTTCACCATGCTACGTCCTGCTACGTCCTGCTACGCCCTGCTATGCTCCGCAGTGCCCTGCTATACCCAATAACGCCCTGTAGTGCCCTACTATGCCATGAACTACTACAACTGCTATTTCTAGTCATAGTTCCATTAGTTTCATCAAACCCCCAACCGGCACCTTAAAAGGAAGTTTTTCTTGCCACTGTCGCACTAAATGCTTGCTCTTGGGGTAATTACTGGAATTGTTGTATTGAACTTTGTAAATTATGGAGTGTGGTCAAGACCTACTCTTTCTGTAAAATGTCTTGAGATAACTCTCGTTCTGATTTGATTCTATAAATAAAGCTGAATTTAATTTGATTAAGGATAAGCAAAACACGTTTTAAAGACTTGCTGGTAGAATAGTGTTAAATCAATAGTGGATGAGGACATTGTTATCAGTTTAGGGACTCATCAGGTAACCATGGTTATGCCTCGCAACTGGAAACCTCCATCCTGTTTTTTCCCAGTTGCTGCAACACCCTGACTTCTGAACTTGCACATGTAAGCTCATCCTAAGGTACCACTGAAGCCGTCACTATTCCTTACCTTTCTCTTATTTCTTTTTTAATTTTCCCTTCATTTCATTTCATTTCTTACATTTCCTTTCCATTACCTTCTTCTTCTTTCTTCTCCCTGCATTTACTCTTTACCTCTTCCTTACCTTTCCTACCCTTACTCTCCTCTCCACACATTTTCTTTCCAATGTTTTTTCTTTCCTTTCCTTTCTTACATCTCCATTTCTCTCTTCCTTTCACATATCCTTTTCTTTCCTCTCCATCATGTTTCATTTCATTTGTAATCTCCTCTCCTCTGTCTTTCTCTCCTGTCCTTTCCTTTCCTTCACCTAACTTCCTCTCCTCTGTGGTCCAGCGTTTTCTTGTGCAATCCTACGGGGTGCAAGTCTGCGTTGGAGTCTATGAGGAACTTCGGATGTTACTTTGCATCCCATAAAGAAAGAGGCCAGGGGTTATCTCCATAATGACAAGGTGTAAACAAAGCAATCTTTCTTTGTTAATCTGCGGACTACAGAACCACTCATAGGGGTGGTGTATTGTTTCTGCTGTGTTTACTTTGGAATCCAGGCAACTGTCACGTCCACAGACAGAGAGGTTCAAAGACTGTAGACTGGATGGAGAGTTTAAGTGACAGCTGTTTATTGTTTGTAATGAAAAAATTATGTGTTTTAAGAGAAGTTCTGTTTTACTGTTACTGGGTATAATTTTGTGACATTGTATGATTTACAATTACTCTGTATAATTTTGTGTTTCACTTGTTTTGATGGAAGTTAGAACAACTAAAGGGGTCAAAATTACGACAATAATGCAGAAATGTATTCTATTATATCTTTAAACACATGTATTGGGTGTGTTAGTAATGCACATTGTATTGACAATAACAGTACACATCCTCCAATTACAGCACAGCCTTTCAGGCTAATGATATCCACAGCATCTATTACCTGAAATAGGCAACTTGCAAGATATTGTGTTAGTTTTTTTACAGAGCCAAGTCAGTCAATTTTATTAATATTGTGTTATTTGCTCCAGTTTTTATCTTAATACAATGTTTGCCCTAAAATCAGTACATTTTAAAGACATCAGATTCATTCTACATTGTATTGTATGATCAACTAATGTGACCAATAATCTGAATGTTTTCCTGTTAATTGTATGACTCAGTGTTGTGATTTATTGTAATGCAATTGCAATGATTTGGTAGTTTTTTAATCTAAAAGTCGGTAACAGAAAAAAGAGAGACAGTACATGAAAATACAACGTGAATACAATAGTGTCATTTAACAGGCCTGTTTTCAGGGAACGTTGTTTGCATGGATGGGCGTGTGTGTGTGTGTGTGCACTGTCTTAGTTAAACACTCTTGGAACCACATTTTAACTTTTAATGATAAGAAAAGGTTGTTTTCCCAAAAGTCCCATTCATACTAAGTCAACCGTTTTATGGATATAGAATACACTTTCATACATTTATACTTTGTCAGCCAACAAGCTTCTCTACTTCTACATTTTCCTTCTTTATTTATTAAATAAGACACAAAAGCCTAAGTAGTGACATGATTTGTGAATGTACTTGCATCTGCAAAAGAGATCATGTACAGGATTGCTGCATCATGATTTGAGGATAAATTAATCTATTGTTTCATGTTCTACTGCATGTGTACACCAACTTTATTTCTTTACTGACCCTGGTGCAATCAGACGAGGCTTGTGCTGTGCCATTTAGCGGGATTGTGCAATTCTTGACATGCCTTGTTGGTCAAAGCTGGAGGAGGAATTCTCCTCATGACACAGCTCCCAGCTCCACGGTACATTATATCTGATCTAGGAATCAGTCAATATGAGTCTAGGAGTGGTTGGCATGATAAAAAACGAAGCCCAGCAAGGCGTTAAACCACAACTGGAGCCAAACCCTGACATGGTCAATGGACTTCAAATGGAAATGTTGTGCTACGTTTGGCTGTAAAATTGGTGAAGAGCAGAGCAGCTTAATAAAGAAGCAGGTTTGTGCTCCTAAATAAACTTCTTAAAGCAACGTCTTCCTCTGGATATTGTAAATATTATATATATTTTTTGTGTGCATGCAGGATCCTTGTGGTTAAATCTATATCAGAAGTCTGCCACCAAGTGGTCAAATAACAAAATCATATTTTCCTCAATGTACAGATGTAATAACAATAATCTTAAGGTATGCACAAGTAGAATCATCACAAGGCTCTGAATCTGGTTAAGAAAACACTATAGAGCCAAGAATTCCCTTTTGACTAGTTCTTTTACATTGTGGTATATTTCAGAGTGTGCTGCTGTAGACATATTCCACAATGACCTTTTTTCATAACTTTTGTTCACTCACTACACTATTACTTTATTCGACATACTATACTATGACTTTTTCAATAATAATGACAATAATGTATTCTTTATTAAAGCATACTTGCACTAAATGGAGAGACATCACAGTGAGAGGACTGCCCATGTTGGGGTTTTGGTGCCTTACTCAAGAGCACCTTGGCAGCACCCTCTCCAGCATCATACGTTGGTTTTTATGTAGACTTGAACCAGCGACCCTCAGGTTCCCAACCCAACTCCCTACTGACTGAGCTACTACCACCGCCTCTTTTTCTGACATAGTAACTATTTTTTGATATTATAACTTTTTTTCTACATACTACACTGACTTTTTTGTCTTTTTTTGACATACTATACTGACTTTTTTCAACGTGCAATACTATGACTTTTTTATCACTTTTTTTGTCAATCTGTACTATGACTACATATCACTTGTTTGACATACTGTACTATGACTTTTTAATCACTTTTTTGACATACTATACCATAACAATTTAAACATACTATACTATGACGTTTTTAATCTTTTTTTGACTTACTATTTTTTACATCACTTTTTTGACATACAGTACTATATTATATTTAATATATTATAACTTTTTTCCACATACTACACTGTGACTTTATTATCTTTCTTTGACATACTACTGTATACTATGACTTTTTTATTACTCTATCAACAATCTGTACTATGATTTTTTAATCAATTTTTTTCGACGTACTATACTATAACATTTTTGACACTATGCTATGACTTTTTTGATATAATATGCAATGACTTATTTATCACTTTGATCGACATACTATAATATTACTTTTTTTATACGTTTTTTCATCATGCTCTACTATGACTTTTTGACACACTATATCATAACTTTTTCTATACACTACACTGTGACTTTATTACCACTTTTTCTACATACTATACTGTGACTTATTCGCCATAAAACACTATGACTTTTTCTCAGTTTTTTGACATACCATACTATGACCTTTTTCGACATACTATACTATGACTTTTTTTCTACATACTACACCATGTCTTTTTATGACTTTTTTTGACATACCATACTATGACCTTTTTCGACATACTGTACTATTACTTTATTATGACTTTTTTTCTACAAACTATACTGTCTTTGTATGATTTTTCTCCACATTAATTACTTTTTCAACAAATTATACTATGACTTATTATCACCTTTTCTACATATTATACTATTATTATTATTATACATATTACACTTTTTTTGACATAGTATAATATTAGTTTTGTATAACTTTTTTCAACATAGTATGACTTTTTATCACTTTGTTTGACACACTTTTGTTTGATTTCTTTTTTATCCCTTTTCTAAATACTTTATTATGGCTTCTATTCAATTTGTTTTTTACATATAATACTATGACTTTTTATCATTTTTTTTAGATATATTATAGCATGACTTTTCTATTACTTATTTCGACATTCCATACTATGACATTTTCAAGATTCTATGACTTTAAAAAAAAGATTTTGACATACTACACTATGACCTTTTATGACTTTTTCCACATACTATACTATGACTTTTTATTACTTTTGTCGAAATACAATACTATGACTTTTTTATGACTTTTTTTCTACATATGATACTGTCTTTTTATGACTTTTTTTGACACACAGTACTATACTATGACTTTTTATCACTTTTTTGACGTACTACACTATAACTTATTTATCATTTTTATGACATACTGTCTTCTTCTATGACTTTTTTAATCAATTTTTTTGTCATGTTCTATTATGACTTTTTAGCACTTTTTTCAACAAATTATACTATGACTTATTATCACTTTTTTCACCTACCATATTATAACTTTTTTAATTACTTTGTCGACACACTATACTTTGATTTTTTTTAATCTCTTTTTTGAAATATTTTACTGTGGTTTCTTTTCAATTTTTTCACATAGCATACAATGACTTTTTGTATTACTTTTTCTCGCTATGCTATAGCATGACTTTTTAATTACTTATTTCAACATACCAAACTATGATTTTTTAATCATTTTTTTCGACCTACACTACACTATGACTTTTTATCACTGTGTTTGACCTACACTACACTATGACTTTTTATCACTGTGTTCGACCTACTACACTATGACTTTTTCATCCCTTTTTACGACATAATAAACTGGGACATTTTATCACAGTTGTCTACCTACTATATTATGACTTTTGCATAACTTTTTTTGATATACTAAACTATGACTTTTTATCACTTTCTTCAACATACTATCCTATTACTTTTTTAGACATTCTATACTATTACTTTTTATCACTGTTTTTGACCTTCATGATATTTTTATCACTTTCTTCAGCATACTATACTATTCTATGACTTTTTCATAGTATATTCTTTTGATATCCATACTATACATTGACTTTTTTTGACATAATAATACATGTCATTTAGCTGATGCTTTTACCCAAAGCAACTTACAACTGGTATATATGTCAGAGGTCAAACACCTGGAGCAACTAGGAGCATTGTGTCTTGCTCATGGTGATATGTTGGTTGATGTGTCGCTGTGGGAATCAAACCTACTGGCTATGTGGATATGACACACACCAAACGCTTATGTCATAGCCACTGCTCCACCACCACCTTAAAACACCACATACTCTACTATGTCCTTTTTTTATCACTTTTTTTATACACACTATGCTATGACTTTTTTCAACATACTGTACTATGACTTATTATTACTTTTTCTACATACTATACTACACACTTTTTCTATGACATACCTTACTATGACTTTTTCAACATTCTATTCTATGAGTTTTTTTATCATATATATATATTTTTATAGACTTTTTTATGACTTTTTTTCTACATACTATACCATATTTTTTATGACTTTTTTGACATACCATACTATAACCTTTTTCAACATACTATACTATGACACTTTATATCACTTTTTTGACATACCATACTATGACTTTTTTTGACATATTGTAGTATGATTAATAGACTTTTTTCAACATAATATACTAAGACTTTCTTATCACTGTTTTCAACAAATTATTCTATGACTTATTAACACCTTTTCTACAAACTATACTATGACTTTTTGATGACTTTTTAATCACTTTTCTCGACATAGTAAACTATTAGTTTTTTATAACTTTTATTCTACATTCTATACTATGTCAAATTATGACTTTTTTCCACATACAATACTATGACTTTTTATCCCATTTTTGACGTGTTATCCTATAACTTTTTTTCATCAGTTTTCTCGACATGGTATATTATGAGTTCTTCAACAAACTTTTATAACTTTTTATCACCTTTTGCGACATACTATACTATGATTTATTTATCACTCCTACTTTGATTTACATTACTATGACTTTTTTTTTAATCACTTTTTTATATTCTATGCTATCTCTTTTTATTACTTTTTTGACCTACTATTCCGAGTTTTTTATTACTTTTTTCAATATGACTTTTTTATCTCTTTTTTTGACATGCTATACTAGGACTTTTTTCAACATGCAATTCCATGACTTTTTAATCACTTTTTTCAACATATTATACTATGACATTTTTGACATACCATACTATGACTATTCTGACATGCTATACCATAGTAGTAGTCATAACTTATTTATCACTTTGATCGACACCCTATAACATGACTTTTTTATGAATTTTTTTGTCATGCTATACTGTGACTTTTTTTAATCACTTTAAAAATAATACATACTTTGACATTTTGAACACTTTTTTTGTCATGCTATGCTATGAATTTTTTATCTCTTTTTTCGACATACTATACTATGACTCTTTTCAACATGCAAAACTTGACTTTTTTTATCACTTTTTCAACATACTATGTTACTTTTTTATCACTTTTTTGACATTCTTTACTATGACTATTTTTTAATTTCTTTCGACTTATTATATGTCTTATTTACCACTTTTTGGACATACTATATCACCTTTTATCACTTTTTTCTACATACTATACTATACTTTGACATACTATATTATGACCTTTTATCACTTTTTTCAACACACTAGACTATGACTTTTGGATCACTGTTTTTTCAACATCCACCAAAAGAAGTTCCTTCCCAAGGCTTTTTTTCCAGCTGCAACGGTGCTCCGTTCAGCGCTTTTGATTGGTTTAAAGGAATGCCAATCAACCAGAACACGTTTTTCTTTCGTCCTTTAATCCTGTGTGGACTAGCCAGAGCCTCCTCTGCAGCGTTGTCTCAGAAGCAAGTAGTGAAATAAATAAAAAGGTGTGATAATTAAACATCAAAGTCAGGGCAAGGCTTGATTAAGGCTGGATGTAGAATAATTACAATTACACACAGCCAAATATGAACAATAACACATTACAATTGATTTATATTTATTATGTATACATTATAATGTGTGTATTTGTGTGCTTCATCTTTCTTTCTTTCTTTTTAAAGATTATTTTTGGGGCATTTTCGGTATCATTCAACATCTGAATGAATACTAATTAAAAACATTCCCACTTTTCAACTTTTCTCACGTTTTCACCTTCTTCTGTGCAGTTATGTCAGAAATACAGATTAGCTTTAGCAATTTTGCTTTTCAGCATCCACAAGCATTTTCTGCAGGAAATGCATACTCTAGTTCCTTTTTAATGTGTTGTAGATCTGCGTTGATCTGTGTCTGTTGTGCTTCTTCAAACAGCTTTTGTGGAAAAGGCCATCATGTTTACACAACCAACTTTGAGCACATTAGAAATGTCTGACAGGAGAAGTTTGTTTTGTACTCTGTGTCTTCACTGCCAGCAAATCTCCTGCCATAGTCATTAGCTGCTAATTCTGCAGGATCTAGATTTCCTTTGATAAGATCCCACAGTGAAGAACAATAAACTGTCTATGGCCTTGGTAGCACTGGAATAATCATACAGATAGTGGCTGTTGCTGTGTTGGTTACTAAACAAGTCTCTATCTTATTGTCTCATTCTCAACCTCTCTATACGCATTCACTGCAGCTTCAGGATCTCGCTTACATGAATAGGGTTAATGTAAGGCAATACGCCTCCATCCATCCAAGTCATCTTAGGTCCTCTCTCTGCTCGGCTGCACCTGTTGAGTAAGTTAACTCTTCCTTATCCAGCGCTCTCCAGTGTGTATGGATGGAGGCTGAGGGCAGGGCCGGTGCCAGTGTTACATGAAGGGACAGGTGAGCGGCGCCTGAGTCCTCTGTGACCAGCTGGGCACTGTAAGCTGACCGCTGCTGTTGTGTGTGGTCTGAATGTAGCTGAGAGACGATGGGGGTTGAGGTCGGGCATGGAGAACCCCAGAGGAACCCCTCTCTCAGGACTCAGCTGCATATCTTACTCTCCATCTGTTCGCCTTTTATGGAGGGGTAAGTCAGGAACACTTCATCTGAGCTGCTGGGAAGGAGGGAGAAGTGGTTAGGAGGTAAAGGAAAGTAGCCTACACAAGAAGATAAAAAATGGTTTAAATAAACACAATCTTCTCCTATTTAGTGGCCCTCATCCCACCATCACCCCTCTCTGTTTCCCAAACTTCATTTCCCTTCTTCCTGCTCACTCATGGCTGGTCATGGATCCCTCTGAGGACGTGAGGTCTTTGACAACTGAAGCATGTCCGTTGCTCAAACATTCATTCACTGGCCAGTCAAGAGTTTCAACTAGACAGCTACCAGAAAATCACTTTTCTATAAAAACCCAATGCTATCTTGTTACAGCGTAATAAAGAATCTTTGTCCAGCAACACAGTATAAATCATAGTTAGCAAATGTAGCTGCCAGCAATCTTGGGGGCTCATGTGCAGAAAGTTGGTCACAGTGATCAGGCAAGCATTGCAACTGCACTGATTTAAATGAGATAAGCTGGTTCCTTTGACAAACAGCTCAGGTTTAGCAACTGTTGAGTGAGGAGATTATCAGTGCTTTTAAGGCTAAAGCTTTCTTCTGGATGTTCACCAAGTACCAGTAGATTGTAAATACTTAGCCCCCTGTGCTGCATGCCAGCTTGCAGATCTTAGTCATTTTAAATTTAATTGTTGCAGATATCTTGGCATACTTTAAAGTGTCAACGTGCAACTGAGTGGTACCATACATGTAAAATACAGTTTGCACCTTCATGCAGAATACTGTCCAAACCTACACTTTTAAAAAGAGTTGCAGTGTTGTAGTGCCCTGGCCTCTGTCATAGAACCCTCTTTACTTGGCTTTGTCCCACCCTAAGAGCCTGGGTAGTAGGTTGGATGTTGGAGGAATGCCTCCCATATCGGGTGACCCATTGCCCCACGGCCTTTGCTCCTCGCCTAGCTCGCAGCGAGGGAGTGCTCCTGGCGGGTGCTGTATCCCGTGTCACAAAAGCACCTTTCTACACAACAGGGGTACAGAGAATGGGCCACAGCACAGTGGTTCTCCTTGGGTCAGATCCAGCCCGCCGTAGTTGGATTTCAGACCTCCCCCTGTGCTTCCAAGCAGACACTCTCATTGGTGGGGATGTTCTTTTGCCCAAGCCTGGCAGGGATATCAGAGAGACCTGGAGCTCCTGGCGCTGCCTCCAAACCGCTAGAGAGGATAAATGACCTACCACTTATGCATAACTGGGTGAGTCTTATTAATTTTACTAAATTATACATTTTGCACATAAAGTTGATTGATGGGTTACTTATTAAATTATTGTTTTTATGTATAAAGAAGAATGACATATGTTGAGGATTGTAGTGATCTTGATAAAGATGATGAGTGTGCAGGTTTTTGTTGCAGCTAAACTTTGTAGCAACAGAATTAACTAATACACAGCCATAAAATCAGCTTTGAATAGTCAAACTGCAGACTCTTTGAGTCACCATGGCACATGACTGCTAAAAGAGAAACAAAGAGAAACAATCCAAATTGAAGAAACAATGCTGAGTGGTTTGTAACAGTGAACTGCTGATCAGATGTGCTATTTTTGTAACCTCTTGTCTTTATCTAAAGTGGATGGAAAATGAAATGAGTGTAGACAAACAACAAGCCTTTAAACTCTGTTCTCAGATCCCATTCAACCATGAGGATTATCTCCTGTCAGTCTACCCTTGTGGTTGTAGTTGTGGTTACACTCACTGTGGTGTCCTGCGCTGAAGCTAAGACTACACAGAAGCCAAAGTACCAGTACACCAAGAAACCCGTCCCTCAGATCACCGTGCACAGCCCTGTGACCACCAGCATGCCCAAGACTCTCAAGATAGTGCCGAGCGCAAATCCTGTGGAGCCCCATCCGCTGCCAACCACTGAGAGGACCACCTATCCAAATCAGGTCCGGCCACAGTACTACAGAGACAGCACTGAGCCCCCTGGTGCTGGCCCCGAGAATTACACTCTAGATTACAACGAGTGCTATTTCAACTTCTGCGAGTGCTGTCCCCCTGAGAGAGGCCCCAGGGGGCCAAAGGGAGACACAGGAATGGCAGGTATGAGACTTACTGATAAAGCGCATTTGAGAAAAATGCTTTTGGTTTAATCAATTAATTTGTTTGCTTTCAACATTTTGAACTTAGCCTACGTTTCATTATGTAGGGCCACCTGGGGAAAGAGGCCTTGCAGGAGCAGCTGGTTTACCTGGACCACCGGGAGTGAGTGGTCCTATGGGATTAAGAGGAGACAGAGGTGAGTATAATATGGTTAAATGCACATTTAAAATTACTAATTACATAAACATTAAAATGATATTATCATATATTCAAAGAATGCACCCATTATGTATGTTGCATTCAAAGACATATTATGAAACACTCGGCCCTTGGGCACAACACAGACATTACACAACGGTGATTCAGAATAGTACGTTTACACAGACCTTATCAAAAAGATTGTTCTTCTTCACTAGTTAAAAAAATAATTATTCTCATTGCTTATGTTGGATATTGTTCATTGAATCAATGTCTCAGGGGATAAAGGTGACAGAGGTAGCAGTGGGACAGCTGGGCCACCGGGAGTCCCAGGGAAACCAGGACAAAAAGGTGCCAACTTGATCCGGTAATTGCTTAATTGTTTTATATTGTTTCCAGGCTTCAACAGTTCTGATATAGTTTTCCTTACCTTGCAGGTGATGTTGGCTCAAAAGGGGAAAAAGGTGAGATAGGGTCACAAGGTGTCAAAGGTGATAGTGGGATGAAAGGGGAACCTGGCCAGAATGGGACTGCTGGTGAGAAAGGAGAACCGGGAAAAGAGGGGCCAACTGGACCTCCAGGAGTGGCTGTTGGGATAGGTCCAAAAGGAGACAAGGGAGATAAGGGGGAGTGTGGCACGTTTGGGGAGAGAGGACAGAAAGGTGAGCGAGGGGACACTGGGTCCCCTGGCATTCCAGGAGCAATGGGCATTCCAGGAATGAACGGCAAGCATGGTTCCTCAGGTCCTGTAGGCCTCCGAGGGGATCAGGGACCTCCTGGACCACCAGGCGAACCAGGATTTACAGGACCTCAGGGACCACAAGGCATAAGAGGGATGATGGGGCCAAAAGGGGACAGAGGTTACCCTGGGATGAGAGGTGAGCGGGGCATTCGTGGATTCAAAGGAGCTAAGGGATCAGGAGTTCCCCAGAAACGCTCAGCCTTCAGCGTAGGTATCTCTCCAAGAAAGTCCTTCCCTCCCTCTGGCTTCCCAATCCGCTTCGACAAAGTCTTCTACAACGAAGAGAACCACTTCAATGTCACTTCCAGCAGCTTTACATGCATCCACGCCGGGGTTTATGTCTTCTCCTTCCACATCACCGTCCGCAATCAGCCACTGCGAGCCACCCTGGTAGTGAACGGGTCCCGGCGGGTAAGGACGCGGGACTCTCTGTACGGCCAAGACATCGACCAGGCGTCCACTCTGGTGGTGCTGCGGCTGGCGGTGGATGATCAGGTGTGGATGGAGACGCTCAGAGACTGGAATGGGGTGTATGCCAGCACTGAGGATGACAGCATCTTCTCTGGATTCCTGCTTTACTCAGACACAGTCTGAAAAGGACAAATACTGGCGGTGCTACACTACACTCATTACTTATGAACTGCTGGAAAAGCTTTTCTGCACACTAGTGTGAAAATGTAAGGACTGGCAATATCAAGGTCATGTTTATTATCTTCTTTTTTTTTACCTGTTGCCCTCTGAATAAAAACAAAAGTCTTGTTTACTGATTGTATATATACAACATTTTTGTATACACAACCTTTATCATCTAACACGCATCAAAAAATATCTATAAATAAACATAGATATGGGGTAAATTGTCCTGTCTGAAACATTTGGTAAATTGGTCAATGAAAAATCTTGAATAAACACATACATTGCCTCCCAGGTAATTGGGAGAAGAAGCCAATAAAAAATTCACTATAAAACTATATACGACATGACAAGGGTAACTAAGGGCAAACATGCCATTATTCACCATAAATTGAAATCTTACATACAAATATATGATGTATGTGTTAAGTATCCAGAGACTATCACTGTGACATATAACTGTATTATTATTCTTAATGTAAATACATTTCCCATGCTATTCTACCAATACTGCTAATAAATGGACTACCAAATATTGTACAATAGGGTTGTAAAAAAGAGTTCATTAAAAAATAAAATCCAGTAGTACATACTGTATGATTCATGCTTTATTTGATTGCACAATATGACATTAGTTATTATTATCAGCCCTACGGATCCAGTTAGTTTTGTACAGATGAGATCGTAAAGATGGCACTTGGTAACATGTAGAATTAATATTACACAATTAACCTTATCAAAATTGTGCACCGGCAGCACAGTGTACATATGATTGATATCAGATGGCTAAAGATGTGGCAGGTCCATGTTATTACTCTGATTTAAGATCATGTATTTTCTGTAATGTCTGACAACTTGTCACCACTTGTCAGTGTCTGGAGATCACCAGATCCTCCAGACATATCACCAGATTCCTCAGACTTATTGAGGGGGAGAGGGATAGAAGTTTGTGTGAGAGACTGTGCTGTAGATGGCAGAGTGCTTGGGGCTGGCTGTGAAGGCCTCAGTGTAGGATCTGTAGATTGGGTGCTCACTTCAGCCGGCTGAATAAAAGTGGAAGTTGCAGTGGATCGGTGAGGAGAGGACCAGGCTGCTGTTGGCTCAGCTGCATGAGGCAGGGAGGGCAATGGGGATGAGATTGTGGGAGCTAAAATCTATGGGTCCCTGGTATGATGAGCGTGAGGAATCAGCATCTGTGGTCCTATTGGGTCAGACACAAGTTGTCCTCAGAAGTTTCGCAATTTGCAATTTTGACACTTTAGGTTTGAACTTTGAGTCAAGGACACACAGCAGGTTACATTTACTTCTGCGTACCTGTTACTTGTCCAAAGCTTTTAGGTTCACTCCCCTTGGAGATGCCCAACTCAGGCACCTTGGCCTTGCAGCTGTATTGGCCTGGAGTCCGTTGGACCAGATCATAGTTCTGAGAGGTTGCTGTTCCCAGTCGGTTGTTATTCTTGTAGAAAAAGAAGTGTATTGCTGGGGCAGGAGCACGGCTGTTGTATTGGACGTGGCATATGAGCTTCAGCTTCTTTACTGGAATCAGGTTATGGTCCGCCACAATCTCCAAAACTGGCTGCGACAGAACCTCTGAGATAGAGCCACAGAAGAAGAAACATTACTGACACATCCAAATAGTTTAAAAGAACGTTGACATTTATTTTATTTGAATTATGCTAAGATCTTATGCAAATGGTTCAACATTATGGGAAAGGCTCTTCACTTTCTTGCCGAAGAGTTACTTGAAGAGATCAATGCTGCTCTCAGATACAAGAGTGGTATTGTTCTTCTAAGTTTTGGAAAGAAAGACAATAATGTGTCTAACTATACATTCAACTTGTGAAAATTCACCAAACTCAGCATTTGCAACTTAGAATGTAAACTCACCTAAGACCTGCACTGAAGCGTCAGTTGAAATTACAGAGCGAGTACGTCTGTCTGCATCCCACGATGCCCTGCAAGAATAAATTCCTTTGTCCTCCAGGGTCAAGTTATTCAGGTAAAAATGTGGGCTGAGGCCATTCTGTCTCATGACTTCAACACCATCTTTGTACAGAATCACCTCATGAAGTCGGGATGTGCCTCGGACGCGACATGTGACCTTTAAGGTTTCTCCGACGAGGCCGGGATAAGGTGGGACTTGCAGGATAGCCCACCCTCCTGAACAAAGATCACAGAGAAGAAAGTGACATTAAAATAACATCATGTGCTCTTATAGTGATATTAGATTTTTAAATGTGACCAAAATTTGGTCACGTTTTCTAAAAACAAACACACAACGGGGCGCCATACAATATTTAAAAGCAGCTGGAGTTCAGTGGTTCCCAGTTCTCAGAGTTGACGGGAGTAGCAGAAGTAGGAAAAAGAGGAAGAAGAGGGCCTCACATGTGAATCAAGGAGATTTCTAATGAAATGATACTGATAACACGATCTTACCATCCACGTGAATCTCCAAAGGCAGACTTTGGAGAGTGTGTATGTTTCCTATTACCGTGTCCCTCACTCCCTGGCAGTAAAATTTCCCACTGTCTTGAACCTTGGCTTTCCACAGAGTGAGGTTCTTCCCAAACTGTAGGAGCTGGTTAGATCCCCTGAACCACAGGTAGGTCCAGGAGGACCTGTGGACATCAGGAACGCTGCACGTCAGCCGGACCTCCTCTCCAGAGAAGATTCTTGAATCCCCCGACACCATTTCCACTACAGCTCTGAACGAGGTCACATGGGGAGCTAAGGAGACACACACATATGGGTTTGCTGGGCAAGTATAACCCCCTCCCAAAAAGAATCTGTATACCTGCACGGTTTAGATTATAAATGTTAATTAATGAACTTAAAGTCACATAATGCCATCTGTTCAGTGGCTCGATTGATTCTATTGATACAGTATGCTTACAAAGGTTCCCATTTAGTTATGTGTTCCATATCTAGAATGTAATAAGAAGAATAGGTGGTACATACCCTGTGTTACTACAAGCTGTGGTAGTGTCGAAAGAACTGAAAAGGGAACACAATCCAGCATGAGACAAATAAAAGTAGAAAACAATATTTTAAACAGAATGATACAATTTGCTGCTACGAATGAACGGATGAAAACTCACCAAGGAGGAAAATGACAGTGTCCATTTTTTAATTTTTTTGTGAACAACAGAGACTGAGGGAGATTCTTTTATTTCTCATGGAGAGGGAAGTGAAAATGATGTTCCAACACATCACACAGGATATCCTTTTTTTCAGAAATGACATTCTGAAAGTGTATACTTTCACAGAAACCTAAAGGGGATTACCTTTTTCTTTTTTTAAAACAACAAACAAGAATAGATGGGTATTAAAATATAAGGGACTATCTCCTTTTCTGATTGATATAACAAATATTGATACAACAAATATATATATATATATATATATATATATATATATATATATATATATATATATCTACAGTATATACACTGTATATACTGGTGTATATGTTAATTTTATAATGATATTCTTTTGTCTTTTTATTTATGTCTACTTAATTCCTAGACCCTATCGAAAGTATATTTCCTGGAGATGTCAGCGGAAAAACATAGGGAAGTGAAAGAAACACCCTATTTTCACTGATTCTGAATTTCAGTTGAAATCTACCAACACCAATTGAGCAATAAACACGGGAAGACTTGAAACAAATCACAATATATGTTTTGTTGAAAAAGGTAAATAAGTGCCTATTTCAAATCCCTCTGCAATGACATGGGCACATTTATGGTAATGACAAACTCAATTATCTATAAAAAAAATTCTACTACGTTGGTCTTTTAAGTACGGAGTGAGGATTGGTAGCTGGGGTCAGGAGAAGTGAGCAAGGCACCAAACTGCCAACCCGGCCCAATAAAGTATGTGTTAATCTTTTTTTACATTTAAGTTTAACTAAATCACACCACAAGCAGCTAGAAGAATAGAGGACACGCAAATAAATTCATACTAAAAAGTCCTCTTACTTTAATTTACTATCAAATATATTGTTTACAGCTTTATAATGTATTTCCTAACTGTTTTATTATTTTAAATAGTACATCTGTTCCACTGTATTTAGGCTTTATTATTTACTATACAGCAAATCTGACAGTACTTAATACATTTACAAACGTTTCGTCTGCAAAATGAAAATAATATATTCAATTCACTGGCGGAAAAGGTTCATGAATTGCAGAATGTTATATTTTGTACAGTTTTTACAATTATTATTTTTTTCCTTACTCCACCATGATCCAGAACTGTAAAAATAGTACCCATATAATTATCAGTGTGCCAACTCCTTATTTATTCCTAGCTTGCAAAATCACAAGTTACATGAAACTACACGATGAAGAGGAACTGCACCCGAATGCACATGCATTTTCAAGTTTTATTAATCATCATCACACACCCATAGGGGCAAATAAACCAATACTGCCCCAATAAGTTACATTTAAATAAAAGACAGTATTGCGTTACTTTCTCCCATGTGAAACAATAACAAACGTCCGTAAAATACCTGATAAATGGCTTGTGCATACAGTGCAATATTAAGTTATTCAAGCTATTGTTTAGGGTTGCATTAAAAGTCCGTTCCCAAACTAATTTTGGACAGCAACTGCACATTAACTATACGTGCTGCTAACAGGAATAAAAAGGATTAAATACTAGGAACACAAGGAAATCTTAGCTCATGAGCAAAGGATAACAAACAACTCTCCCAACCACTTCTGCCACTCTGTACATGACTGCCAAATACAGAGACACTGTTAAACAACACTGTTTTCACCAGTTATCCTTTTAACTGGATACAGCCACTATGTCCTTCATTAAATGTACTTCTAAATTAAGAGATTCAAAAAAGTCAAACAGAAAAGTGCTTCAAAATAAATAAAATTGGTTAGGTTATATCAATTTTTCTGCACTAGTAAAGCAACTTAGGAACTTATTGTGTTACAGAATACAGCATTGTCTTTGACTTCTCACCGTCTTAATACAACAGCTCCAACGGAGCATAAAAACCCAAAACAAATCACCTAAAAACTGATTTTCTTTTGATAGGACACCCTCTAGAAAATATAGATGAAGACTTTACTATTCAATCATTAGAAATGTAACAATGTAACACATCTTCAAACAATGTTCTTTAAAACCAGAGTACTACTGTAAATATTACAGGGTTAATATTTCCTTTGGCATCCAAAATAATTGATACCTGCCACTAAATAGAAAAATAAAATCACTTCTGTACATCCAGCTTATGGCTGGAGAGTGAGGTCTGCCACGAAAATAAGTCCACAATATCCATACACACAACTTCATGATTTACAGACATTAACGGAACATGACAATGCAACACATTCACACACACATTTTACCGCATGCACAACTGTCACACATCTCTCTATTTCTCTGTTAGACAGGGAAATACACAGTAAACACAGCACAAATTACAAGCATGAGCTGGAGGGTTATTTGACTGAGGGGAAGTTAAGTTTTGCATTACAAAGATTTCTTAATTTCCCTTTGCCACATATTTGACTGGAAACTCCCTATTAGGGGTTACTTGGGCTGTAAGGTTTTGTGTGTCCATTTGAGCTTCCACTGGTCAATTTAACTATGGACATCACATTATAGAAACAAAAACAAATTCTGAAAAGCTGCGAATAATAACAGAAGCATGTTTAAAAATCACATCCAACAATTTATACCGTCTGCTTAAATGTAACTACAAGGGTGACCAACAGATGTGTCTCCTGGATGCCAATCTGTGAAAAGAGAAAGCACCATTCACAGCACGCTGGGGTTATATTTCCCAAATAGCCTGGGAACACCAAAGGACATGACTGGGTCAAGGATGCCAGAACAAGTCCGCTTTTCCTGAAACTGAAATAGAAGCAAAACATCAGGGCTTTCCCACAAAACCTGCACCGGAACTGTTGCAAGGGCAAAATGCTTAAAGGGAAAGTGGTCGCTGGCACTCTCTCTGGGACATTGCTCTTTGTTATCTTTTGACAAAGCCAGGCTTGTGTCAAGCCTTCATTCTAAGCTAAGCATCATACTTACTGTACAGACATGAGAGAGGCCATTGATCTTCTCATCAAACTCTCTGCCATACTATTCCTTTAATTTAATAGTTCTGTTGCTGTTCAGTGTAATTTCAGGGCGTCTTGGACTATGGATGGATGAATGGAATAAAAATGGCCGGAGTGGAAAGAGGGTCCATATCGGATGGCTCTTGTATGTGCATACGGACAGCAACATTTAACACCAGGGAAAAGGGAAAGGGTGACGTAAAGTCTCCAGAGGTCTATTCTTTATTCATTGAAGCAGAGCATATCAGCCAGCAAACACTTGCGGTTGCAGTGGTGGGGGCAGGTGCTCATTCTCAACATTATCAGAGTCGATTGCTGATGATGCTGCAGAAGCTGTCCCGCTAGCCGGGGTCGCAGTAGGGTTTTGTGTCTCTGCTGGAAAGCTCTCCAGAACGCTCTGCACCTTCTGCTCCACTTCGTCTGTCCAGTCGATGAGGTCGCTCTCCAACTGGCGAGCCTTCTCCATGACCCTCTCCTGCCTTTCCCCGAGCCCTGTTAGCACATCCAGACGTTTGTGGACCTGACTGAGAGCGGCGCTGCCTGGGGAGCAGGAAGAAGCTCCAGTGGACTGTGGCCAGTGGGGGGATGCCTGGCCCGACATGTACAGGTCAAACTCCTCAGAGCTCAGGTTCAGAGACTGGCCGTCCAGCTTCTCAATGAAGGCCACCGCACAGCACTGGGGAGAGGGATGTGGAAGGTCAGTACAAGAAAAACTCACATGGATATCATCAGTCTGTGATTACAGAATCACTGAGATTTAAAAAAGTTACTTTTTTCCATTCGGTTTTTATTGGACAGTTGGCGCATCTCACACAATCAGATCTTATTTTAGACCTTTTTAATGTGAATAGGTTTGTGAACATGACCAATTTACACTGACAAAAATATGAAAATGAAATTAGTTGTTGACCAATCACAACACAGACGACACCAGAAGAACATCAGACCTGAAAAGCAAATATGATGAAACTTTTATAAAAACTTTTTTGTATTTAAATGGTAGCCGGGTTAGCTCAGTCGGTAGAACAGGCGCACATCTATAGAGGTGTATGCCTTGACCCAGAAGGTCCAGGGCTCGAGTCGACGATTTCCTGCATGTCTTCCCCTTTCTCACCTAGCTGTCCTTTCCATTAAAGGCTGAAATGCCCAAAATAATTCTTAAAATAAATAAATAGATAAATTATTAATATGTAAAACACTAATGGATTAAGGCCCCATAGAACAGTAACGGTTGTGTCCGGCCGGGCACCTTTGTTGCTTGTTATTCCACATCTCTCTATTGTGTCCCTCATATAATTGGTTATAAAGTATTGAACAGTATTGAATTATTAAGAAAGGTGTTTCTGCATTGGCTTCATTTTTCAGCACCGGTGATAGGCGCTTGATAACACCACAATTTGACAGAACCACAACTTCTTCAAAAAAAAAATTGGAAACGGAAACTTAGGGACACACACAATAAACCACATAAATGCAAGCGTGCACTTATTTCCTCACCAGATTAGTGAAGTAGTAACCGTCCTCTCCAGTCATCAGTCTGCTGGGGTTGCTGAACCGGGTGATGTACTGGATGTTGGACTGCAGTCGCGGTGGGTTTGCTTTCAGCACAATGTAGATGAGCGTGGGGAGGAAGTCATCTGCAGACGCAGCCTCTTTCTTGCTGATTTTGATGGCGTTGAAGATGTGCTTGCTGCAACGGGTGATGCATGCCAGCTTCTCCTTGGGCACACACTTTGAATCCATTTCAATCACATCTGGAATGATGCCGGAATTTGAGAAGAATAACAAAATAGTTTAATCTGAAAATCTTGCTAGAAAGCTACTGCCAAGATAACAAGGGGATGTCCTAACATGACCTTCTGAAAAATAATGAGACTTACCTGTGATGGCTTTGACTACACTGTCCGACACCTCAGCAATCTCCTCGTCTACAGGAACGCACAGCATCTCAATAGTGACCCAATGCAAGGCTCTGTAACACATCACAATAACGACTGAGTTGCAGCCATTTCACCTGCAAATGTGTTTTCTGGTGCTCAATGGTAATGCATAGAATTGAAGGATTATCTGAGAAGCAAATTTAAGCATCATTAAAACTTTTCTTTGCTAACCTGATTCTCTTCTGAATGGCCAGGTCTTTCCTCTCATCATCTGTGGTCTCAGGACAGAAGACATCCTTGTAGAGACGAGTCATCATGTACTTCTCCACTTCATCCATAACACTCTCTACCTGATCTGATGAACCTAGGAACAGAAGCACAAAGATCAAAGATATGCCGAGCAAAGACATTTCACACTGAATAATGTAAGTGATATTCACTGTTCATATTCTTCTTAAGTGTAAGAGTTAAGCAGTACCCTTGAACTGGGTGTGGAGGCGGTCTGAGAGGTTCTGGTAGAAGTCCTGCACACACTCTGACAGCTCATCAGCACCCATGTCCTGAACAAGGAATGGGAATGAACAGATCAGATTTTATTGAATATGTAGCTTAGAAATACATTAATGGTACAGAAACAGATGTCAAAATCAAGCCCAAATTTGACAGAGTGAAACGTGCATCGTTTTAATTTTGATAATGTTATCTGTTTAAATGTGGCAATTACAAGGCAATTTTAAATGGAGAAATAGTTAATGTCAATATCAAACTGGATAGCTAAAAAAGAGTGTTGCCTGGGACAACACTGTGTGACAGTCATCATCTCAGTCGGAAGCAATCAAGATTTCCCTAGCTATAAAAATAAGAAAAGTTTCCATTTGAATTGAAGCAATACAAGCTCATTTTATTCAGAGAGTGGTGGTAATGGAACACTATTACAGATGAATCCTGGGGGAAAGTAGACACATGGTGCAATCACAATGACTTGAAAACTATCAGCATTGCCATCAGTGCTGTATAGTCTCACGTTGCCAGACCTATATCTCCACAGCGCTGCAGAAGGTCTGGCAACAGGAGCAGACACTCCTGGATAGGAGAAAAAACGGTCAGGGGTTGTTTGCATTTCTTTAAACCAATCAAAATTGTCTTGGGCGGTGCTAAACTCCAGACACATCGGAAAGGAACTTGTTTTGGTGGAACATTTGCACCCTGCAAAGAAAACGCGGTTTAACTGTTTACACAATACAGTAATGTGAGCTATAGAAATTAGCTGGATACATGGTTAAACATAATTTGCTGTTACCAGTGTATTGCTGTGTGTATTGTGTCCATAACAAATCCCCACCAATTGGTCCCAAAATGTCCAAGAATAGAGGGTAAATGCCGTAAACATATTCTTTGTAAATCTGTACAACCATTCCCGAAACAAAACAAGCACGCCTGCCTTATTGCACTATTCAAAGTTTCCTAAAAACTTGCCATTTTCAGTGTGTAACTTTGCACTGAGGTTTCGGTCAATGTTGCTTGATGCACCCGGAGTTTAAAGTTAACACAAAAAAAGTGAAAAGTGAGGGACTTCCGGCGGCGCCAGGAACTATCCTGTACCCGAGCCGTTGTCGATCCAGATTATGGCTGTATGACTTTGAGTAACAACACAATCTTAAATCAAAAACAAATAGAAGCAAAAGTGTATTTGTCAACAGGCTGTCCATATTTGCATAACTATTCATTTACAGGAATTAAATGGTTTCTACAAAACACACAAAAACATGATAAATTTATTTCAGCTCACCCGCTTATAGACCATGCTCTCAGTGAAGGCCCGGCACTGTTTGAAGATCTCCCTGCCAGACTTCAGCGGCTTGAGAAAATCAATGAACTCCCGCGTGGCATAGTCACTGTCCACAGAAGAATGCCGGCTTGTAGAGGAGCTGGGGCTTGGGCTGGAGTGAGTGTCAAAAGGAGTGTCTGGGGGAAGACATTTAATGGTAATCTAATCAAAGCTTGAAAAAATAAATAAAATAAAAAGGTATATACTAAGTATTTTCTCCTGATATCCCTTACAACATGTGGTGCACTCTATAAGGTTATTTTAACCAAACTGTGTGTAGGTTGCCCAGGTCATTAGAACCAATTCCACAAAAATGCAGGCAGAGAGAAAGTTCAATCAAAGCAAGCCTAACTTGCTAAATGAATATAAATATCACCATAATTTGACAACAATATAGTAATTGTTTGAATCAAGAACAATGAAAACTTTAAAAATAAAGGTTTGATAAATGACTAACCTCTTTTGCAGTTGAGTACGTGCAATAGTATGTACCTTTTTTTGATGGTGTTTTTGTGGAAGGAGTAAAAAACTTTGTAACTGTGTTGACTTTGCTGGACTTTTCCTTAGTTTTTCTTTCTTCAAACTTGCTGAAGGGTGTGATGGTAGGCTGTGATTGGGCCTTCTGATGTCTGCTATATGCTTCCTCTTCCTCTCTCTGCAGCCTGGGGGAAAGAAAATACTACTGTAATAGCTGTCAGATGGACAGGCGGACAAAAGAGCAAGACAACAAAATGAAGCATTAAAGGAACAATTGACAGGATCAATAGGATAGGGTAATTGATTTGCTTTTTAGGAATAATTGCACCCAGGACATACAAACCTTTCAGCGAGTGCCCAGTCTTCCTGAATCTGTTTTTGCTTTTCTCTTTGATTTTCCTCTCGCCAGCACTTTGAGCACAGGCCCTGCCAGCCAGTGTTGCCATAAAAACCACATCCCTTTTTACAAAGCAGCTCTGATTGGTCCAGATGGATCCCACGGCGCTGGCTCGTCATCCTTCACCAAAGTTAGAAACACTGCTGGGGGAACCAGAAGACAGACAACTTTAACAACCAAAACAGTGACACTGCAGTGACCTAAACGGTGCATTATCGTGTGTAAAAGACAGTTCCCGTAGCCATTCAAGATTGCAGTTCAACTTTCTGCAGCATTGACTCACTAGACTCAAGTCCAAGATCTCACCACACGTCAATTACACCCTGCTACAGTAGTTCATTCTAGCACTGACCAAAATGTATTAGTTAGCTAATCAAGGCCCTGGCTGCTCTAGCTGGTTTCCTTTTAGGGGCTCTTGATAGCTTTGACCTATTCACTTGTTAGCATTATCTAATAACTAGCACCTTTCTCTCGCAGTACTAAACTGACAGAGTAGCTAACTCTAAAACAGAATATCCTCTTAAAACAGCGTTGTCTCTTATTAACATATCACTCTGAACGACTGATGTAACGTTAGACAAGTATGTCAGCGCGGCAAATCAACAAGCGAATCGACAGCTAACGTTAGCTGCCAGTGTTTACCTAGCTAAGCTAATTAAACAGCTAACCTAGGCTAAGGTTAACTAACGCAAGCTGAATAACCCTTATGTTGATGGTGATGCTCTAGGTTGGCTACGTGAATTTTGTGTCAACATACACACTCATTCGCAGTGTCAGAAATCTATCGGGTAACGTTATCGTCGCTCAGGCTCCAGTCTACTGTTGGTGGATGTTTACATTAGCCAGGCAGCTAACTTTAGGTTTGTCCCACAGCCATTTTGTCTGTTAGTTGTTTCTTCTTCTGTGATAGTTTTTTTTTGTAAGTTACAAATCCGTTTCACCGATGATCGCCCTCTAGCGTTACCACATTGCAATAACCAACGTTATTACTCACAGATTCACTGATTGTTTCAAAAAAATGTCATTAATTTGCTACAAATAATGACTCGCCCAGTTTTAGAGAAAAATACAAGGGACACAAAAAGGGTTAGTAATCATAGGATAATAAAATTAAGGCTACTTAGAAGATGTTAATTTAATTACTGAATTTAGTAATTAATTTAATTAATTAATTAATTAACAAAATAATGATCGAGGGACTAGACTACTTAGAAAGTACTCTTTATTAATAAATGGACCTACTACTACTCAAAGCGCTTTTACATAACAGGAACCATTCACCATTCACACACATGACAAATTTTTACCTGGGTGCCCAAACTTTCGAACCCCACTGTATACTGTGCATACATTTATATATATATATATATATATATATGTATATATCATTTAAACTTTCAAAATGACAGAAAACAAAAAAATGGCGTCTGTAAAGGTTTGGGCACCCTGCAGAGTTTCTAGCATGCACCGCCCCCTTTGGAAAGCTGAGACCTGACAGTCTCATGGATTGTTCTCAATCATCGTCTGGAAAGACCAGGTGATGTCAATCTTAAGGTTTTAAATGCCCAGACTCATCTGACCTTGCCCCAACAATCAGCACAATGGCTTCTTGTAAGCAGTTGTCTAGAAAACAAACTGAAAATAGTTGATGCTCACAAAGCAGGAGAAG
>NC_045735.1:28338571-28338660 GCF_008692095.1 Etheostoma spectabile | reverse complement strand
GATAGCAAAGTGTTTTCAGATGCCAATATCCTCTGTTAGGAATGTAATTAAGAAATGGCCATCATCAGGAACAGTGGAAGTTAAAGCAA
>NC_045735.1:28338334-28338561 GCF_008692095.1 Etheostoma spectabile | reverse complement strand
ATCAAGAAAAATATCAGACAGAAAAGCTTGCAGGATTGTGAGAAAAGCAACTCCTCCAAACCCACGTTTGACTGCACGATCCATCCAGAAAGACCTGGAGACACTGGAGATGTGGTACAACATTCCTCTATAAAGAGATACCCGTACAAATATGGTCTTCATGGAAGAGTCATAAGAAGAAAACCTCTTCTACGTCCCTACCACAAAAATCAGCGTTTGAAGTTTGC
>NC_045735.1:28337960-28338324 GCF_008692095.1 Etheostoma spectabile | reverse complement strand
CATATAGACAAGCCTGATGCATTGTGGTTCTGTGGACCAATGAGATTAAAATAGAACTTTTTGGTTGGAATGAGTAAAGGTACGTTTGGAGAAGAAAGGGCACAGAATTTAAATAAAAAAAAACTCTGTCCAACTGTTAGGCATGGGGGGGATCAATCATGCTTTGGGGTTGTATTGCAGCCAGTGGCACAGGGAAGATTTCACGAAGGAAAAATTGATTCAATAAAATGTCATCAAATTTTGGACGCTAACTTGATGCCATCTGTGAAAAAGCTAAAGTTAAAGAGGATGGATTCTACAAGTGGATAATGATCCTAAACACCCCCCAAAATCCACAGTGGAGATTTTTCCATCTTTTCTTGGC
>NC_045735.1:28337022-28337950 GCF_008692095.1 Etheostoma spectabile | reverse complement strand
ACATTAATACAAATTTTTACTTGGGGTTCCCAAACTTTCGAGCCCCACTCTATATACAGTATATATATGTGTATATAGTATAGATATGTCCCGTAGGGTGGCCATTCCTCCAGCCCGGCTGCAGGCGTAGCCTTAACCCTGACACTCATTTGTCCTACTTTTGAGAAAATAACAAAAAGGTCCGCTTTTTGACACATTACCTCGTTAGTTTAATACTTATTGGCTGAAAATGTGTGTCAAAAAAGCTGTTTCAATATAAGTAATTTCATTGGTTACATTTCCATCGTAACCTATCTACACATGCCTAATTTTAATTGATTTCCCACAACACATGCTCACCAGTTGCACCACCAAGCTGTCAATCAAGCTCTCAGCGACAGAGAACATAACGTTGACGTTGGTTATTGGACTGAAATTCTGAAAATGCTCAAACTTATACGTACAAGCAAAGCCTATGAATCTGAAACAGAAGTTGCTGTATTTTTTACCCTTCATCTTTCCAGATACAAACATTAAGAAAAGTTTCTGTATGATGTTTCTTAGACTTATGTAATCTGAATTGGAAGGGCACGTTGTCATGAGCTGTATCTCGTACATTTAGTATTAGCTATGTGGTATGTGTATGAACCTTTATGTAATCTGGTGGGAAAATAAGATACAATGTTCCTTTATTTGTCCCACAATGGTAAAATTCCAATGTTACAGCTGCAAAGTGGATAGAGGGAAAAAACAGTAAGTTAGGAAAATAATAAAAATAATAAAAACACTATATACAATGGAAAAACAGTAAGAATCCAAAAACAACAGATAACACAAATTGTAGCAGCAGCAGCAGCAGTTGCACATGGGCATTAGATTGCACAGTGAAAATGGAATGGTATTGCACAATGATTATTGCACATGGTTTTATATATATATATATATATAT
>NC_045735.1:28331284-28337012 GCF_008692095.1 Etheostoma spectabile | reverse complement strand
ATATATATATATATATATATATTCATTGATTATTATTATCAATGCCAAAAATGTTAACATATTACAATTTAAAACGGGATACTACCAAACAACTATCTGTTTGCATATCCCTGTGTGTGCAAAGTGTTCTCATTTTTTATAATGGCCACCCTAGTGTCCCGGTGGAAGCAGCATTAAAACAAGAAATAAAACACAAAAACTCTTTCAAACAACATCGTTAGAGAGGGCAGGACTTCAGAGAGTTACAGTGGAAAAAATAAGAACGAACAAAACAAAAAAAAAGCAAACTCAAAGGCAAGAGTATCAACAGGCAGCGTGCAGCTTGAACATAGGCCTGCTACTGATCATCATAATGTCCATAAAAGCGTTTCACTTGTATGTATGAGAGCGTTTCAGTAGCCTATGTGTGCGAGTGAATAATCCTCTAGTTGTTTATGTGAGAGTGTTTCAGTAGTGTATGTAAGAGCATTTCACATGTGTTTGTGAGAGGTTGGCTTCTTCTGAATAATGTCCCTGACTCCGCCTCTTAGAAACATCGTTAGCATCTCACACGTTGTACAACGCAACCGCCGCTGCCCGCATCCTGTCGGAAGCTGGGGAGAGCTCATGTGCAACTTTCTTCTTCTCATGCTACAGTTCAAACACTTCTGATACGAGATTCGAGAAATGGCAGGTAAGTGTACCCGAGCTAAATGCAGTTTAAAAGTAGCCGAACCATTACTTTGGTATATGTTGGAGGCAATCTGCAGGCGATCAGCCAGCAAGGGTTTTAATTTACGGACTACTGTGAGTGGTATCGGTGAGGAAGGGGGGGGGGGATAGAAATAGGGTTTATTACACTTCCTTTGTTTTACGAAGTCTACCAAAGTCTTGACTATATCAAGAGTCTCGATAATTCTGCTTTTTATTGTGTGTAGGCTGCCACGTATTAGTTTCACTTTGGTGGCCAATGCAGTTCTCTTTGTGAGGACGAAGGGCGCAAACCAGTCAACAGAATGCCTTTACAGTTTATTATCGTGTAGTGTAGCCTAACTAAACATATGCAATATTAAAAACCTATACATTTATGATAACACTTTACAACAAGGATACAAACAGATGCATAAGTAATGCTCAATAAGTGTTGTATGCAGGATGATTATCTGGGAGTTTATGGGATTGGTTAATGATTTATGGGATTAGTTATTGATTCATGAACCAATGCTAAAACGGATACAGTCTAATTCAACAGCCTCATTTTTTTTTTCATAAAAGTGTTTATCCAACTTTATAATCAGTTTTTGGAGGATGTAGTTTATGGTGCTGTTGGACTGTTGGACCTACTCAAATGTGTCTCTAATATTTTACATATTTATATTTTACAACCTCTGTTGACATCAGAATTTTTGAGTTTCATTTTCCCTCTTCTAGGCGAGCTTGCCAGGGTGAGGTGTGAGTTTGTGGACAAGGTGTCCAAAGTAGTGATCAAGCAGCTCCTGGACGACCTTTTAGGTGATGGTGTCTTGAGTGATGGCCAGAAAGATGCGATACTTGAAGAAAACATTACTACAGCAGACAAGGCACGCAGTCTCATTGACATAATAAAGAAGAAAGGAGATGTAGCCAGCTGGAAGATGATCGCTCACCTTTACGCAAGAGATTCAACACTTCACTCTGAACTGGGTCTGTCCTGCGGTCCACCTGCGCAGCCGGGTCAGCTGACATATTTCATCCTATTTGAATGAATGAATATACTCAAAAATAAGTACATCATTTTGAAATGTTTGTTGTTGTTCCCAGCTGCAGAGCAACAGAAGAATGAGGTCTGGTCCACGACGCTCATTCCTACCACCGAGGCATTCTGGATGGAGAAAGTGAAGGATGGAAAAGTTAGTCATTTATGAAGGCAATATCGAATATTTCACATGGTCTTAAATGACAGATTTAACCTCAGCTATCTGCAACAAGTTTCTGTTTAAGAAAGGTGTTGGTAACAAGTGGGAAACATCTTTTTTTTAATTAAAGTATACAGTGTACATATTTCCAAACATATGATACATTTTGTTATACTTTTTTCTTTAAATGTGTTTTTCAGACTTACCCTGCAGACAAAAATTCCATCAGGAATCGTGTGGCCCTGCTAATCACTAATATAAAGTTTAAGAGAGAAAGTTACAGAAATGGAGCTGACAAAGACGAGGAGAACATGGAGAAACTGCTCAAAGCCCTGGGATACGAGGTGGTGAAATACACAAACCTCACAGGAAAGGTATTTCATTTTTTTAAAAAAAGCAAAATTAAAATAAAATCGTTGATATAGCGATGCAGTAACTGACCTTTTGTATTCTCACAGCAAATTGATGATGCTGTAAGGGAGTTCTCTGAACATCCAAAACTCAAAGAGACAGACAGTGTGGTGGTGGTTATCATGTCTCATGGGAAACTGGGAACTGTCCTCGGTTGTGACAATGATGCTGAGAACCCAGATGAGTTCCCCATCAACAACATTTACAAACACTTGGACTCAAAGAATTGTCCAGCGCTGCTGAACAAACCCAAGATCATCTTCATCCAGGCCTGCAGAGGAGGTGAGTCCCATCTATTCTCACACAACAAACACCAATATAAAGGAATTTATTTAAAACATTTTTTTTACTGTACTTAAAGTATGCCACATGTGTTTCAGGGAATAAAGGATCAGTGCTCCTTAGTGACGGTGCAGGGGTCCGTGATGATGCATCACAGCCGGGTCCGCCCCTGTGTGCTGACAACGAAAACATCGAGGACGATAATTTGAGATTTGTACACAAAGAAAAAGACTTCACTTGTCTTCTTTCCACCACCCCCGGTCAGTTAATTAAACATTTTCATTATTCTACAGCTCATAGAGAAACAGAATGAAAATAAACATCAAGAATCTGCATTGAAAACGGCTAAGAATAGTTACTTTATGTAATAAAAATGAAGTATGTTTTCTTTTTCTGTGATTTTTCCTCCAGATACAGTATCATACAGACACAGAATGAATGGGTCTTTTCTCATCCAGTACATTGTTGATGTATTCAACACCTTCGCCTGTAAGGAACACATTCAGGAGCTTTTCCTAAAAGTAAGTGGAAAGTAATATCAGTGTGTGATGCATTAACACCACATAGCAAGCTGTGATGATGAGGCTCTAGTTTTAGTCTTTTGGTTAATTGAATGCTTTGTTTGTTTCAACCACACAGGTCACGCACCGCTTTGAAAAGAATTTCATTGAAGGCCAGATGCCGAACATGGACAGAGTCTCTCTAACAAAGCACTTCTACTTCTTTCCAGGCCTCTAAGGGCAGGATTCACTCTTGTTTAACACAGATTTTTTGCCACAATTTAAATTATGTTGCAATGTTTTTTGAAGTTAGCTACTTGGTATAAGGATCACACTTTTGGATCAATCACTGAATGGGCCTGCCGGGCGAGGGGCCAGTGACCCAACCGACAGAAAAAATACGCCAATAGACGTAAATTGACAACTAAGACCCAACCTAGATCTACAAAGATAAAGTTCTGTAATTTTGTGTCTCTTTTAGTCTTTATGTTTTGCTCTTTTGTAATTGGGGTGGGGGAATCTTACATGAGTCATATAATCTATTCTTGACTATTCATTTATATTTGTATATATAATTAACAGTGTGTAAGCATTTGAATTAAAGGAACATAAACATTTTTATAAACTTACATTTAACAGGTTGCTTACTCATGACCATCATGCTAGTCAACAGAATAATTGATGATTGGCTTCACCAGGGTCCTAGTTATTCCATCAAATTTAAAAACACAAGAAATCTAATTCATGAAATCACTTGGATTTTCAAAGCAAACATTGTTTTTCATTTGAAATGTCTTAAACGTTACCAGACAGCACTGTCATTAACTCAGACACAGTGCCTCTGTTAATCATCAGTACTTTAGCATGAAATATTAATAACTGTGCATAACTAAAAAGCTAGTTTGGATTCTTAAGGTGACATTATATCATTGAATGGGCATTTACTGTACTTTTGTAAGTTTTGTCCAGGTAGGACACTAACATTCAGAACTATGATGTTTTCTTGTACGAATAGTTGGGCTAGGCTGGGGATGTCTGCTGTTACGACTACAACTATGTCATGCTCTTTTACTTTATGTGTGTCAATAAGTTATCCAAATAAACTTGACTTAAGTTTATTCCTTGACTTGTACCTTTGTACCTACATGCACATATGGCTGCAAGCATTTTAACGTGGTCAATTAAAAACATTACATTTAGACTCATTAACTAAACCCAATAAAAGCAAACAATGTTTCTGAAGAAAAAGAAACATCAGTTAACCAGTAGAACCAGTTTAAAAAAAAATTGGTACAGTATATTATTCTAAGTAGCACAAATACATAAATGGACAAGAGCAGATGATCAGGGTAATGTGTGTCAGTGGTATGTGAGGAGGGTACTACAGGGAGGAGTTCAGAGTCCTAAAGGCTAAGAGAAAGAAGTAGTTTGTGAAGGAAAATAGGAAACAGGACACACCCCATCCATGTTGGAAATTCCATAGAGCTGAGTAATCAGAATCAGAATCACCTTTATTTGCCAGGTATGAGGAAACATACTAGGAATTTTACTTTGGAACAATATATATTAAAAAAAAAAATATACACACATTAATATATACATACTCTAAACAGAAATAATATAGATGCATGAGTGCAATGAAGAGTGCAATACAAATTATTTAAATGTGGACCATAGTGCAAAAGAAACTGGGATAAATAGTATTATGTTATTATATTACAATGTGAACAGTATTAACATTATGAACAGCTCTGGAATAGAGAATGAGAATGATGAATAAATAAATAATAAGTGAGATATGAGAATGGGAATGATGAGTAAATGGTGAATAATAAGTGAGATATGAGAATGGGAATGATGAGTAAATAGTAAATAATAATTAACACGTGAGATATGAGAATGTTGAATAAATTCTAAATAAAGGAAATAATAAGTGGAACCAGTAAACAGGTGCTGTTTAGAGACAGTGTTACCTTACTGGGTTATTGCTCAGAATTGAACCTGACACTGTGGGTAGGGAGTCAGCTGTTCATCAGAGTGATGGCTTGTGGGTAGAAACTGTTCCTGAGTCTGTTGGTTTTGGCGTACAGTGCTCTGTAGCGCGCACCACAGGGGAGAAGCAGGGACAGGTTGTGTCCGGGGGGAGATGGGTCTGCAGTACTGCCCGTTTCCTGACTCTGGAAGAGTATAAGTCATGAACGGAGGGCGGGTTGGCACTGATGATCTTTTCTGCAGTCCTGATTGTCCGTTGTAGTCTGCTCCTGTCCTTTATGGTGGCAGATCCAAACCAGACAGTGATGGACGTGCAGAGGACAGACTGGATGATGGCTGTGTAGAAGTGGATCAGCTGGGGCCTTTTTGATGATGGTGTCAGTGTTGGGCTCCCACTTTAGGTCCTGGGATATAGTCAATCCCAGAAACCTGAAGGATTCCACAGCAGGCACAGGACTGTTGAGTATGGTGATGGGGGGGAAGAGTGGGGGAGCTCCTCCTGAAGTCCACTATCATCTCCACAGTTATGAGCGTGTTAAGCTCAAGGTTGTTCTGACGGCACCAGAGAGGCAGCTGATCCACGTCCCGTCTCTAGGCCGACTCATCACCGTCCCAGATGAGGCCGATGACCGTTGTGTTGTCATCAAACTTCAGGAGTTTAACAGATGG
>NC_045735.1:28330792-28331274 GCF_008692095.1 Etheostoma spectabile | reverse complement strand
GTGCAGTCATTGGTGTAGAGCAGTGATTCCCAAACTTAAGGTCGGGACCCAAAATGGGTCGCAGACCCGTTTTATAGGGTCGCCAATTGGCAGAGTAAAATGAATATCAATCTCTGGTTTTTCAACTCTAGCATACCTGAAAATTAAATACAGAAACAGACTAAATGCTCAGCATGACCTCAGAATGGCACTTTCAAAAACCGAACCTAGACTAGATCAGCTGGTTGATATCTTCAACCAGACACACACATCTCATTAAATTCAAGTCAGCATTATTTAAAAAAAATGTTGGTGTTGGTACTGAGGGATGATGGGAGGGGATAAGAAAATGAGTTGAGAAAGGGGTGAGACACAGAAAGGAGAATAGGGACCTTTTCTGTTTTTGTTCACTTTTATAATGGAATAAATATACTTCATATACATTCATTTAAATTCATGGTTTGTTCCGTCTTTTGTCCACAGTTTAAAATGTAGATGTTACA
>NC_045735.1:28315520-28330772 GCF_008692095.1 Etheostoma spectabile | reverse complement strand
GTGTATTTTTGTAAATTTGGGTCCCGGGGAGACACCAAACTTCTCTTTTGGGTCTTGAGCTGAAAAAGTTTGGGAACCACTGGTGTAGAGGGAGAAGAGCAGTGGGGAGAGCACACATCTCTGGGGGGCGCCAGTGCTGATAGTCCGTGTGCTGGATGTGATGTTCCCCAGCTTCACCTGCTGCCTCCTGTCAGTCAGGAAGTTTGTGATCCACTGGCTGGCACAGTGAGCTGGGTGAGTTTGGTGCTGAGGATGTCTGGGATGACGGTGTTGAACGCCAAGCTGAAGTCCATGAACAAGATCCTTGCATATGCGCCTGAAGAGTGTTGCAGGATGTAATGAAGTACCAAGTTGACTGCATCATCCACAGACCTGTTAGCGCTGTAGGCAAACTGCAGGGGGTCCAGCAAGGGGACAGTGATGTCCTTCAGGTGGGCCAACACCAGTCTTTCAAGGACTTCATGACTACAGATGTCAGGGCGACAAGCCTGTAGTCATTTAGTCAAGAGATGGAGGGTTTTTGGGGGACTGGGATGATTGTGGAGCGTTTGAAGCAGGAGGGAACTTCAGATAGCTTAATTAATTAATAAAATTTTTTACCTGGGGTTTTCCAAACTTTCGTACCCCACTGTAGCTGTAATGTGTTTTTGTTAACTTAGATTGAGCCCTTCATATCTACGTAGGAAGTGTGTCCTCTTTCACGGAGCCGACCAAGCTGCTCACCATGTTTCTACAGTTGCCCAGGACGGACAATCCAAACACTGGCTTTCCACACCATAGGTTCTACCACGCTCTTGGGAGGGGTGAGGGGTATTCAGTTGGTTGCAATCTGCAACAGAACCGCTAAATACCACTTAATAGTACACCCTGGTTATTTAAGTGAGATTTTAAATTAGAGTTGGGTGATATCCAAATTTTTATACCGTCGCACTTCCTCCTTATTTTAAGATGGAACACAGTATTACCGTGACTAATTAAAAATGATGGCGTAAGGCTCATACGGCACCACTAAACTCCCCCTCCCCTCCACACTGTCATGTGATGACAACTTCACATAAGCATTTTTAGGCAATAAATAAATTATAGTTACTATTTAATCCTTGTCTTCTATACAAGTGAATTGCATTTTTTTAATGATACCGTTGCTATTTTTAATACCCTGCGGTATACCATATTACCACCCAACCCTATTTTAAATGCAACACTTCTTCTACTTCTACAAAAAACAATGTTGCCTTTTATAAAACTCTATAGAGTTGGTGACCAGTGCAAAGTTTTCATGACTGAGAGTCAGAACACACAGTGATGAAAAGAACCAAGATTTTCCGTTTAATGGACTTAAACATTGTCTCTTTAAATGCACTTATGTAAAGTAACGGACATACTCTGAAGGGAATTTTTCAGACAATCTTTACTTGAAAAAACAAAACAAACGTAAAGGAAACCAAACCATTTCATCACAATACACCACAAAGGCAACAAGTTGAGTAGGCAACATGGTAACATGTTTGCAGTCTCTGTGCATGTCTGAAAACAGAAATGAGAGGTTTTTTTTTACACGGCTACTTTGAGTTCATGCTGACACTTTCACTGACTCATGTTCACTCATGAAAATGAACAGTGAAGTAGCTTGACAAAGAATATGCTTAAAGCTCAGGTTTATAAAAAGACATAAAACAACAGTTTGTCACTTACAGACCAGAATTATCAATCCAAACCTGACTAGACTCAATTTTAACATCTTATTTGAACATACTGGCAGTGTTAGATAGCTTTATATCAGTTTACAGTTTTATACAAAACAAAGACACAGGTGGCTAATAACAAGCACTCATGTTTTCATCCCACGACTCACACTCAGCACAAACATGTAGCTACAAATAAACACACATATATCCTCTTTCCCATGCTCACGCAACACTGGAGCAGCCAGCCAGAAATGCTGCACAACTGGTAAGGCCAGATGAAGTTTAGTACAACAGCATGGCTTCCATGAACTACAAGATATGACATGAGAAAATCGTTAGCAGTGTGATGAGCTAACTATCCAACATGTCGTCTGTCCACTTTGCATTAGAAAATAAAAAAACAGGTTCTTGGATAGCTCAGTTGGTAGAGCGGGTTGCCATATATAGAGATTAACTTCTCAATGCAGTGGGCCTGGGTTAGACTCTGACCTGCGGCCCTTTGGTGCAAGTCATTCCCCTTCAAAGAGGAGATCTCTCCTTTTATTTCTTAAGCTCTCCTGTCAATAAAGGCCTAAAAATGCCCCAAAAATAATCTTTAAAAAAAAACACCACTTTACAGTGAACAAAACCATGCAGGGCTTTTGATGGGAGGTAGAAGACATCAGAGAGAGAACGTCAAAAGAAAAGATAAAGTAAATAAAGATATACAGTAGATCTATAGATAATCCGGCTTTAAAAATACAATGCAGATTAGTGGTCAATAACTTTGCCTGTACAACACAAAATAGACATCACAACTGAATACATGTCATATTTGGAAGTTGGAATGTATTAGTATAGTGTTACGTATTTAGTAAATTCAGGAATTCACTTTTGGAAACATCTTATCGTTGACAACACTCAACACTCAGATAAACAGTTTGCAGCACCACACATTTACAAAATAGCAACTCATGCGAAAACACCTCTGGCCCTGTACGCCGTGTGTAAAATGTGTCGTACAATATAATGCACCTAGATTGCATTTATGAAAACAGGAAACTAAAAATGTAAATCTGTTGTATCTTTGCTCCGTTGTGTGTCTGCGGATGTGTGTCTTTGAGTGCGACTGTGGTTGAAGTTTATGCCAGCGTTCCCCCAACAATAGAAGCAATGACAACTCCCAGAATCACACAGCATATGATAATCATAATTTTCTTCTGTAGTGTCAAGTGTTAACAAGAACAGAAAAACAGTCATCAATGGCAGCAAATGGGGAGCAGAGGAAAACATGTTAGAGATATGACATTACTTTAATACATTACAATATATATAATAATCTGAACAAAATGCAGTTTAGAAGAAAAGCAGAAGGCAATATTTGATTTTAATGTAGCTGGGTTATGATGTTGTTGGAGTGTGACTGTTATTTAGAAACATTTCCATATCCTCTACTTTTTGAACCATAAATGGTTGGTTCCTGCATTTCGATCATATTACATCATACAACATACAGTACATTAACACATGCCACACACGTGAATGGTTCTCATATTTAAAGCCACTATGTTAAGAATATAGGAATCCTCAATATGGGCGCCATCTGGTGGCAGCAAAGAGTGTAATGTGGCAGACAGGAATGCATGTGGCAACCTCCTTAAATAATAAGATATGACGGAGCCGATGTTCACAGGGATTCTCTTGCAAAAATCTACACAGTGGCTTTAAAGGTAAATTGCAAAACATGTCTTTTGACCATGCGTTCCTCCACATTCATAAACAGCCAATATCCAACTTGTGGAATCAAAAGTCTTCATCAATTCTTAAAGAAATAGTTTATCATTTTGGCAGCCAATAGTTAAATGAGAGGACTGATACTGTTCTCATGTATGGTAAAAAAAGAAGTTGGAGCCAGCAGCTGGTTAGCTTAGCTTAGCATAAAGTAAGTAACAGGGAAAGGCATCCAGGGCTTCCGCCTTGATTGAGGTTGCTGTACCTGTTGCTGTCGGTGTTTTGATTCTGGGTGACCTGTCATACATTCAGCTCTCCAGGGCTCAAAAACATGCTGTGTTTACTGGACTTACAGCTGCTAAGATTAACCTGCTGGAAACTACCTCATGACTTGTCTGCTCATACATGGATCCTTTCTTTTTTGGATGTGCAGCTCGCATTAATGGAGCCCCAGGAAAGACTTTGTGCTTCAGCCTTTACTTCGGTTTGCGTATGTGATTGGTCCCTTGTCTTGCGTCCGTCTGTGTGAGTGTCTGTATATATTATGTATGCGTTTGTCTGTTTTCTGCATGTATTATTTGTAAGCTGTGGACGTCACTCTTTCTGTTGCGTTCTTTTTTTGTTTTCCTCCTTCCCGTCTAACCTCTCTCTATTTTTTGGGCCTGGAACACTTTCTTCTGTCCCAGTTTTTGCTTGTAATTGTTCTGAATTTCTAAAATAAAAATAAAGAATTTTGGAAACAGCTAGCCTGGCTATGTCCACAGTTAACTAAATCTGCCTACCAGAACCTCGTAGACTCACTAATGTTCCATCTTGTTTAATCCATATAAATTTGGTTTTTAAAAACATTGGTCACAAATTGGGTTTGTAAAAACAAATTGCATTGTAAAAACATTTTGTTGCCAATTTATCCCAGTGGCTACTCAAGGTACTAAAACTACAAAATCCTGTGAGGCCCAAAACGCATGTTATCTTTGTATTATACATAATCAGGTTTAATATCTGTAAAACTTTCTCAAAAAGTTCTTTTTATGTGCCTGATATCAAACGTCACTGCTCTAGGCCAAGAAATAGTCCAGAACAACCCCCCTAAAATCAGAATCCTTTCATTTTTATCAATCCTTTCACCTAATTCCTGGCAAAACAACAACGTGTATTTCCCATATGGTAGAGTAGAAAAGTATTCCTTTAATGCTTAAAACAAGATAAAGTTAATTATTTTGTTACCGTGACCAAGGACGAAAACGTTATCGGGATCAATGCTGTAAGTATGTGAGAGGCTTGCTGTTTATGAACTATGCTGAGATATAAGCACTTTGAAAAGACATTAGATTGACATGACCACCTTTCTGCAGCTTTGTGTTTGTAGAAAAACATGCAAAGCTGCTCAGCAGACTGCAGAACATGCACACTACAAACGTACACTGAGTGAATCATGACACAGGCACAAAGCATGAGTTAGTTCCTCAGGACTTTTGACTGTAAAGAAGGTTTTGAAAACATATTAAAGAATGTATGTAAAAGTTATTATTAAATATTTGAGTGCACAGGGCATTTATGCAAGCTTGCTTTATACTAAGCAGTTCTGGACTGCACAATATAGACCCCACTATATAGTATATATTAACTGCCAAACGTATGACTCTAAGAAACAGGCATCCCGTCCTGCCCTGTCTGCTCTGTAGGGATATCTTAGAGTCCTAACTGAGTCCAACTGCGAGGCAAATAATGAGGACGGTCAGACATGCTGCAACACAACCTCCTATCAGGATCACCTTCTGGAGGGGGAGAATAGAAACAAGGAAGGCAAAGTGTCAGCAAATGATTCAGTGGATTTAAAGAGAGAACGAATGAGAAACATAGACAGAAGGGAAGAAAGGAAGAGCACAGTCTGTGATTATAAGTGGGAGATAATTATGTGGCTGACCCTTGTAGGAGATTGGGGTCATGTAAGTGCTATTATAGATATTCACCAATAGATGGCAGAGGTGTTCCACTGTGATCTAAGGAATGCCGGTAACTAGTGAATAACCCTTTTTATGAACTGTAGACTGGTTGTTCCCAGTTGTTTTTGTCTGTCTTATTTGCTTTTAGCCGGGGGTTACATGAGACGATCAATACCACTCTCATGTATGGCCAAATGAGAAGAAGGAGCCAGCAGCTGGTTAGCTTAGAATAAAGACTGGCTCTGTCCAAAGGTAACAGAAAACACCCAGCTCCTCTAAAGCTCACTAATTAACATTTCTTGTGTAATCCAAACAAACATTTTGTGGGGTTTATTGATGTATAACTAAGAGAGCTGGAATTTACATTTGTACCACTACCAATTTGCATGGTTCACGTGGGACATTTCAGTAATTAATAGCAGTGACAACAATTCTGGTATTGTGTGTGTGTGTGTGTGTGTGTGTGTGTGTGTGTGTGTTCCTGGTCCTATTGTAGCGGGAACTACCACAGAGGTGTTTTTAAGTACTTTGCCCCTGTCCCAAAAATTGTGCGACATACAGTCCATAAACTTTACCGGTGTGTAGTTGAGATCAAAATGAAGGCAGAATTGGAAAATGGGTGTGATCTGATCAAGAGCGTCAGAAGTAGGAAAGGGGGCCTGCCTTTTTATGTCCCTGGCCCTATTTTTGCATTGCGGCAGGTGTGATCCCATCACAAGTTTAGGACTCTAGTTTAACCGTTACCTTTAGCTATTTTGTCATCTTTGCCTACTTACTTACCAGATTTGACAAACTTTTAGCAGTAGGTGGTGTACAGGTGGGCTATTGTTTGTTTGACATTGATATTGGTTGAGATCACTGATTTAAAATATGTCAAACACACTCAAAACACACATGCTTCACATGCTCCACATGCTCCAGATGTAGAATTCATGCACACACACACACACACACTGAAGACAGACTACACCATATACATGCAATGCGTCTTAAGTTATTTATCACTAACAAATGAGATAGCATGTTTGTGCACATGCATGGTTTGTTGTATATAGGACTCACCCTCCGGGCTTTACTCTGGTATTTAACCGCCTTCTTAGTGTCTGATACTGCCCTCTCCACATAGTCTACTGAGTGCTCCACATTGTACTCTATGCGGTCTATCATTTCCCCCTAGGAGAGGTTAGTTACAGAGGAGGTGTGGAAGACATGCAGACAGGAAGAAGAAAGAGGGAGCAGATGTGGGTGCAGGAGGAGGAGGAGGAGTGGATACAGATGGAGAGGAGGTGAGGGGAAACGGGAGGAATAATGGTTGACATTGAGGACAGAAAAGGAGAAGCAGAAAGGGAGGAAGAAGAAGAGGAAAAAATAGGAAATAATTAGTTAGTTGGTAGAATGTGTGCTTCTTGAATCTCACCCGTTTTCCTGTCTTTTTTAACTTTTTGCATTTTGGGATGTTCTCCTTTGCCTGCTCCACAAATTCGTAGGCGTCCAGCACACTTCGCTCAATGTTGTTCACCAGTTCACCCTGAAAAAAAAAACAAGAGATGCATTTACTGTATAGTGATGTCTCGAGCTCACATTCAGTACCATCTTTAACCACACTGAGATTTAGATTTCATAGATTTTAAGTCACAATTACAATGATGCCTAGTGTAATACTTGATAAATGAGCATCAAAAATAATGGGAAAGACTGCTGTATTGTGAAGAAAAAATGTATTAACTGCTCTTTTCTTTTCCTATCTGTATTCATACGTGTTCATTCTTACTCACACTATTATTTATGAGAGCAGCAGAAGTCATTAACCATCAGAATTCATTAACAAAAAAAGCCTAATATTGCACGAGTTAAAACAATAGTAATAAAAATAAAGAATCAGCCCTTTTTTATTAAAATACATATTAATATAAACCATGCATTCACTGCAACAATGATGTAAGTTGAAAAAAACATTGTGGATTCAGGTAAATTACCTTTCTGTGTGAGAAGGGCAGCGCTGTTCTCTGTTCTCTACAGCTTAGAGTCATTGTGGTGGTAACAATGTTGTGTGAAAAAAGAGAGAAAAGAGAGTGCAAAGCTGATAAAGGCAAAATTAACCGATAATTAAAGATGTGGCACTCTGATAACAAAGGAAGGGTTAGTCAATTACATTTAGAGTTTTCATAAGCGTGGCAAGAGACTGAAAGAGTTTACACACAAACAATCCTACTAATAATAATAATTATTAGACATTTACGCAATTATGACTCCCACACTAACATTATGCCTGCTATTGCATTGTGCTATTATTCATATGACTTGCACGCAAAAATGTACTTCCGTATTCATCATCATTCATAGCTCACATATCCATTTGCATAATTCACTATACTATTTCTGATGAGGGAAACAGTTCATCTGTGTGTGTGTGTGTGTGTGTGTGGGGGGGGGGGTTCAGCTCACACATGTCAGCACAATGTACATTATAGACTCAGAGCATTTCTGTTCTCTGACAGAATAACATTACTAACACAGAGGAATGAGAAATTCTGAAAAATCTCCAACTTACAAAGCCAAAGTCAAGGTTTGTTTATAATTTAAGGCTCTTACAAAACAGCAAATTAATGCAATGCTGTTTAGTTTCCTTACTGAGTCCCAGATGTCAGATTTTCCTTTCCGCTCATGAAAGCAGCATGATAATTTTGTATTAAAAAAATGGCAGAAATCCCATATACAGATTCCAATCAACTGATCCTTGAGCCAATAACGATCTGTTCCAAAATTCTGTCTAAATTTACTGCGATATTTTGCAAACAGAGAACCAGTTGGAGCTGAAAACATAACCTCCATCCAACTCTGTACTAATTCCCTCTGCAACTTTTATGTAAATTAAAAGACTGCTAGTTGCGGTCTGTCTGTGGTGGAATTACTGTCATGACAGGGAGAAGCAGCAGCAGCTGCTGCAGCAGGAGAGCTAGTTAATGATTTTACCATTGTGAACACAGTGTGCTACTGAACCTTTGCATTAGCCAGGGCACATTTCAAACCAGTGACAGGAAGAAATTCTAAATCTACAAACAGGAACTTTGTGTATCTTCTTTATAATGTCCATGTTGGCAGGTGGATTGCCACTTCCTGATTGTATTTGCAGGATTATTTTCACATGCATTTGGCTGAGCCCCAAACTACACAGCTGTAGGTACTGAGAGAGGATTGACATTTTCACCTGGCTCTCCACCAGCATGGCCATGTCCATGAACATGTCGTGAAGCTCTCTGATGCTGTTTTCCAGCTTGATGATTTCATTGTGCCGCGTCTCAATCTCATTCATAGCTTGCTCGGTGATGTTGTCCATAATGATCTATGATGGTACAACGGATGGAAAGAGTTAAGAGAGGAGTAGAATTAGATTAAAATTCACCCACTCAGGATGTTACATTTGTTGTATCGCTTACCCCCGAGGTAAAGATAGCCGGGTTGTCACTCTCCAACATGCTCTCCAGCTCCTCATTTGTCGTGTTTCTCCCAGCTAAAAGGGAAACCACAAACACCCATAAGCATCTATAACAGCATTCATGTTTGTAGGTGTTGAAGAGATGTACCATGTGCAGATAAAACAGTCAATTTAAGCCCAGGATTTAAGAAGTGTAGGTGCAATGCTATCGGTTTAAAAGGTTTTCCATACTACGGTGGATGAAGACAACTTAAGGAATGACTAATACAACGCCCTAATGATAATAGCCCACCCCCCAAAAGTTTGCCTGAGGATGAATTAAAAGAAGCGTGTGTGACTATTTTCCACATGCTCATTTTCTCTCTATCCATCTGCAACCCATATTGCATTTTACACTCTTTATTCTTGCATCTTGAACAGTAGCGGATGTGAAAATCTAGATAATTTATTCTATATCATCATTGATCTGTGAGTGTGTGTGTGCGTGGTTGTGAATTTGTCACTATTCAACCAGGGATCTCAAATGTTTATTTGAATGCAAACTACACAAGCTTAATTTGAATCAAACAACCTTTGGCCTCCAGACGCACTCTTCAACACCACTTCAGTCATATAAACACAGCCCTGTCCAAACATCTACAGCATTACAACTGAGTTATGGTCTGCTCAGCAGTTTATACATTTAACACTTAACCCCCACTCCTTTGACATTGGCCAGTCGGGCATGTTTTCTTGCCATAAAAAGGTCTTCCACATGCAGCTGCTTGTCCAACTAATATGAGAATAATCAAAGGTGTAAAATGACTTCTCGTATGGCTCCCATTTATAGTGTATTTCGCTTTCCCTGTTAATCTATTGGTCATGGTGGATTTTGATCTGTTTTGAAGCTGTGAAGGATTATAGACAAACATGCTGATGATTCCTTTTTAATTAAATCAATTTTAATCTATACTCTTTATTGATCCCCTTTGGGGAACTTACAATTTACACACTACACACAGGCCTGAAATACAGAACGTCAGAGGGAGTGGGTTGCGACTGCTGAACAGGCGCCCTGAGCGGTAGAGGGGGGTTTGGTGCCATGCTCAAAAGCACCTTGGCACTACCCAGAAGGTGAACTGGCATCTCTCCAGCTACCAGTCCACACTTGAACCTGAGGCCCTCCGGTGGTTATAGAACATAACCTATATATATAGTATTTGTACTACATCACGTCTTTCATCATGTGCATGGCATGTGTCATTAACCTCTAATACTGTTGGAAGAAGAATCAATGACTACGTTGTATGTTTTCTATTCTGTTTTGAACCGTTCCTATCTCTGACGCTCCAGTTTATAAAACCTTCCAAAACAAGTTTGATTTTCTTGCCTTTAAAAAGACATGACCAGTAACATATGAAGGTACTGTACCGCATTTGGGGATGTGAAAAAAAAGACAGATCACGTAGAATTACTGAGTCAGAAATATCAATCATGTTTGATAGAATCAGAACAGTTTGGGTCGGTCTGAACATCTGTTGTAGCCATTAAGATTTAATCTCATATTTAATCATAGATAACTGTTGACATTTCCCTTCCAACTGTCAGGAAAGGCAAACAAGAGCCAACAGGCCTCATAATGCGTGTCCTTTTTTGAGAGTAACGGAAAGTTAAGAGACATCGCCACAGCATGTCTTGCTGCTTCTTCCTGCTGATGTGTATGCTCTTCGTTCCACAGGGAGTTGACCTACTTTATGAACATTTCTCTAACCTCTTTGCTACGCCTACATTAATATTATTGTGTATGAGTGCTTACTTTGCCTGCAGAGCTACTTCTCTTGGGCCCCATGTCCGCCCCGCTGACACTGTAGGTCACAGTAAGACTCCGTCAGCATCATCTCCAATCTTTCCTTTGCACATTAAATCCTCTCTAGGGCTAGATACAGCATGACAGTACAGTACTATCTCTTCGCCATAAAGACACCCTGCGTCCCTTACTAAGCGTCCCTTGCAGTTCGAGCAGTTCGAGACATTAACACAAAGACTTTAAAGAAACGCAATCTGCAAGTTACAGCGCATCAAGGAGCAGGAGTTTTATATGAAAGCAAGACAAAGCTAATATTATGAAATCTAAGTAGTGCAACTATGTAAAGTAATCAGAAATTATTTAAAAATATCAGATTTCAGTTCTTACAACTTGCTGAGAGTACAGTTTTAAATGTGGTCTTGTGTAGAAAGAGAATGTACAGTATGTCCTTGTGTTAGCCTAGGGCATAAATGCTACTTATATGTGAACATATTTTCCCTCTCAGATTGTTTGATTTGAAGGACTTTTAAAGGCCTAAAGAGGTTCAAGTATTGGAGCATTTTACAAGATAAAAATGCGAAAAGAGAAAAGACGCTTTTTAAAAAGACTAAAAGCAATAGTAGCTCTGTCTCGTTAGCTTGCTTATGAGTTATGTAGTGATATCTATCGGTTGAGTTAAAAATGTTTCAAGACCGCTCAAGCTACAGCTACAAGGGAGACTTTTAATTTTTTTGAGAAATATCTGCAGAGAGCAATGAAATGGAGGCAAACAGCTAGCTGGCATAGCTAAGATAATTGCTTTTGGTAGGGAAGCGTATCTATGTTCCCCAGCTTAATATCCTTTTAATATTACACAATAACAAGACCTTTTAAAGGTTTTAATGTTCTCAGCAATGTATTCTCCTTTAGGTCAAATGTTCAAATCCCCCACCTACAACTGTTATCCTACTGATATTATACTCTTGGAAGATAAGATAAGATATACCCTCAGTAGTGCCAAAAAAGTTTTCTTTTTTTCCTTTTTTAAAATATTGATATCTCCAAAGTGGCTGGCCGATTTTTCCCATTTAAACTGCATTTAAAATGTCCATCTCCCTTGATGATTAATTCTAGAATGTAGCTCTCAGTGGCCCGGAAACCAGATTAATCTGCCATCTTATGTTTCATTTGCATCTGGCCCCCTCACATTTACAAAATTTTAACCGAAGAGAAACTGAACCAATCACAACCACTTATCTCACAATTTTATATTAAATTGCATCCAGAGGCCTTTTGGTCTGTCCCGTTGGAAATCAAAAATGAACTGAAAGGTTCCAGAATAATACACATTTGTGCCTTAGTCCTGCTATGCCAATCTAAGACGTTGGCAATCTCTTACATTTGTTTGTATCAAGAACATAGGACCATGGGAACATAGGGGTTAATCTGGTTGGGAAAAGCGTCATATTTTCCTTACAGACATACAAATGGTGTCTATCTTTTAATCTAACTCTTGGCAAAAAAGTGAGCAAATATGTATCCTAAAAATGTAACGTGATTAAAACACACTGGACAGTTCATGTTCACCTATAATGTAACTGTATGGACCTTAACAGCTACTGTAGCTTTGCCAGATATCGCTCTGATTTTTTCTCTCTGGGCCTCCAGCAGCTGTGGCTCCTGGGAGATTTTGAAGGCAACAACAAAACCTCTATTCGTGACCTAATCAAAGTGTATGTGAGTGTGTGTATGCGCATTGTGTTTATATGTGTGATGGAGGCCTCAGTGCAGGGCAGGTAGGTAGATGGTGAGTGATGATGCTCAGGAGTCAGAGCTGATGATTGCCTTCATGAACAGAATACTGATGAAGCTGTCCGTTTACCACTGCATAAATGTCCATGTATGTTTCAGAGTGTACTTTTATTCATTTATTTTTACATAAACGGGGCCTATTGTGTCTAATCCAAACTTCATATCCATATCAAAGCAATGAAATTCGGTTAGCTGTGGTTAAGTGGTCCCGCTGTTTCATTACCGTGCTTGAGATTCTACTCATGTTTAGCAATGACATTTTACAGTTTGACAAATGAGGGGACACAAAGAGGAGTGAGACCACATTCACCACATCACCGTGATCAATTCCCTATACTTCTGGCCTCTCTGATAAAAAAGAATCCCTCTATCATTAAGGCTTAAACTACAATATTAAAGAGGGTCACAGTTAGAGTTGAAGGACAGAGAAGAGAGACGATGAGTCATGGATAATTGTGAAGAAGAAAAAAACAAAGGCACTCTGGTGCTACTCTAACCTCTTTAGCTCACTTTCCACGCAGACGTACACACGCACACACACACACACACACACACACACACACACACACACACACACACACACACTTCTTGCCTTTTTTTAAAGCCCTGACAGGCTCCGAGGGAGGCTCTTATTTGTAACCATGGAGACCCAAACCCTGAGAAGCCTAATATGAAGCCAAGAAATATCACTACACCCGCAGCATTTATGGGCTATTAAATCATTCATATGATGTTGCTACGAGCAACATTATTTCATTTCAACTGTTATGTAACACAAATGAAGTGCCCCCCCCCAAAGAACAGAATGAAAATGCAAACCACACAAATATTCACACACACAGAGTGAAAGAGGCAAATGATTTTGATGCTTCTGTTTGCTGCAATTTCCTCTGCAAAGGAATGAGAAAAGCATGTATCTGCATACATATGATGTAGGTCAATCTGTGTACTATACAGGAGGAATATGTTGGTGTACAGCTTAGTCTTTTCCCCCGGCACTGTGAGGAACTAAAACATAATCAAATGTCAAAGAGTCCCTGCGATGCCTGTGACCAAAAGCCAATCCAACCTACTGGGCCTGCCTTTCTGCTTTGGAAGCACCTAACTGTGTGATATTATCAATCAATAATACACAAAAATGCTACACAAGGTGATGAACAGATGTGTTACTGTTATTGACCTCCAATGAGCTACTTTGAGAACATGAAAGATATGTGCCTTTAAAGGAATAGTTTCACATTTTGGGAAATGCTGGTATGCTTATTTGATTGTTATCTTGCCAAGAGCAAGATAAGAAGATTGACATAACTCTTACATCTTTCAGCTGTTAAACTGGAGCCAAGAGATGATTACCTTAGCTTAGCATACAGTAAAGAGTGATAGCAGGTAAGAACAGCTGCATGGCCTCACTCTATCTACCATCACCTCTATACTTCACTCATTAACATGTTGTCTCTCATTTGTTTGACCTGTATAACAAGTGTGAACATCTAGTGTGGTTTACTTTTTTTTAAATCTATTTATTCTGTTTATACAATTTTATTTTGTATCAAACAATATAAAATGTTATTAGTAAGCTTTAAAGACGCTGCTAGGCTGATTTTGTTACCTTTGAATGGAACCAGTTGTTGATGGAACCAGCTGGGTGGCTTTATGCTAAGCTAAGCTAACCACCTCAGGCTTCCTAATTACTGTACAAACTCTTGGCAAAAAATAAGTGTTTCCTTTCTATAGCTCAGCAGCTCATTATGGAAAAATTATTTCAACAGAAATCACTGTTATTAATGAGATAAGATAGGGGTCAGTTATCTAAACTGGTAAATAATACAGTGTACTATTAGTGTTTTAACTAAGTGCATTTAAAGTGCAGCCATTTTATTCATAAAGAAGAAACCCAAAGGGTTGATGCAAATATATTTGGAATTGGGGTTACCCGTAAAGACGGAAAAAAAAGCGTTGTCTTGATAATTACGTTTACAGTATGTCACAGGGTTGCTTCCTGTTTATCTTAATTCTGTATTCACAGGTGAATGGTGAAGGGAAGCAGCAGAGGAAATATTGATACTCAGTCTGATAGACTAGCCTAGGTTTCCCTCTGTGTGTGACATTCCTTGATTCACACACAAATACGTCAACAAGGTTGGCACAACAGAAACACAGCTCTCTTGCCATATAACCCCAAAGGAATTAAATTGTGTTAGATCAAAATCAGGACAAATGTAATCTGAAGGAATAGCTTTAATAGATACTTGCAATTTTGTTTCCTCCAAAACCAAAAACTGCATTTATTTATTTGCCTCATACTCACAATGTCCCACCTCTCAATCCATCTCCGTACTCTCCCTGCATGTCTAATCCCTTCCCTGACTACAAGTAATATCAGCTAAGGCCTCCTGTGACTCCGCAGATGGCCAAAGAAAATTACATCTGTGCCAAGTGCCCTGCAACATAACTGCTCCTACTCGCCTCTGCTGTTACCACTAAATGAGTCATATTGTTCTGGTCTGCATGTGTGTGTGTGTGTGTGTGTGTGAATTGTGTATAAGGTGACTGTATCACGGTGACTGTTAGGGGCAGCTGGCATGGTGCAGCCTGCCAGGATGCCGTGGCAGAGGCCGTGGCAGGGTCTGGTCCAGGAGCCCGGGACCTGCAGCTAATACCTGTCAAATCATATGACACCTACAGTGTGACACGAGAGCGAGGAGCTCCTATCAGAGCTGCAGCAACCTGGCATGTGCATGTATATGGGTGTAGGTGTTGGTCATGTGGTGTTTTGGAAATTGGTTTTACTGTGAAAATGGTTGTTTTGGTACACACTAAATTAAATACTGTATGGATGGGATAAACTGAAATTTTCTATAAAGAAAATGATCAAAGGACAGTTTGTTGGGGGGG
>NC_045735.1:28310362-28315510 GCF_008692095.1 Etheostoma spectabile | reverse complement strand
GGGGGGGGGGCATGATAAAAGTTGGATGTACTCCTGGTTTTATGTGATGCTGTAACTGATGCTGTCACATACATAGTGTTATGCACTTATTATGTTTTATGTTCAAGTCTGTGTTCTGTGTTTTACCTGTCCGCCAGATAAATTCCACTCTGGGACAATACAGATGAAGTTGATGCTGAAGTGCATAAACAGCCAACAGCTTGGAGCTGAGGATTATTATTTTTACCACCCACGTTAAAGACTCCTTTTTCCACTAATAAAACATGTAAAAAATAGTGAATAAGTAACATGAAGGCTGAAGATGATTCAGAACGTGGTTTTCTAAATCAAACTGCAGCCGGCACGCAGCTAGCTAGGGGGTGCTATAGCCTCGTCACAAATCTGCGTAGTCCCAGACAAGAATTTTAGTATTTCTTTGGTTTTAAATAATAATAAAAAAATGTAAAAGTCAATTACCAGCTCATTGGAACCCAATACAATACCTGGCTGTGTGCTAGTGCCACCTGTATACCCTATGACGTGTGTGTGTGTGTGTGGGCTGAATGTTATTCATTTCTTTTCTGACATTGTGATAGCCTTTTCATCTGAAACATTATTACCAGTGCACAGTTGTCTTATTATGCATATGGTATAAATTAACTTCTTGTTGTTGTCATCACACCTTGGATGTATTGTGTTGGTATAATTGTGGCTACATGGGCGCTGTCCGGTGCTGAAGTCTTTCACCTTTGAACATTAAAGATGTTTTTGTCATAGCATTGTGGTACTCTGTATAAGGCTTATAGATTGTTTGTTGACAATTCTTTGGCTAAATGAAATAAAAAATTACATTTATGTTGTTGTATGTTGTTGTTGTAATGTTTTCTTAGCACCCCACACATTCCCCCTGGGGCCCGGCCATGCAGTAGACCCAATGTTGATCGGTGTCAATGCATTTATGGTTACTTTACCTGTTCCAATGTTTGTTAAGTGTTTATGATACTAGCAGGATGTTGTGCTGATGAAGCTTTCTCCTACCAGAATTCACAAAGAAATGGCTTCAAAAACAGAAATGAGACTGAAGGCCTGCTTCAGCAATCATTGGACTTCTCCCCACATGAATTTTACCTGATTTGTTCTTAAAATTTTGAATGCATGTCTATAATTCTGACATGAACTAGTCTTAGAGGAGTGCACAGTAAATAATACATATATAGCAGTACTGATACATCTTTACTTCACATACTTACAGTACGTTTCATTAGACTACGTAGACATAGTAATGCTCTTGTTAAAATGTATGATAATGATATCTGTGCAGGTGAAGAGCTATTTTGAGAATTTGGGGTGCAGATAGACTATTTTTAGCCTAATTGCACATTGCCCCTTACATCTAACTAATAATTGGGGCATGATGAAGATAAATGATGATGATGGATAAAAAGATATGCATGGAAATATATGAAATATGACTTTTTTTTGTCTCATGCTTACTGTTTTGACAAAGAGCTAAAAAAAATTGCGAAGAAATCTTGAACAGCGGTTTTGGAGAGAAACCACCAAAGCCGACCAGAAGTTTCACCCAATTTACAGTGACCCTTGTTTGAAAGGTACAGTGCCTTGCGAAAGTATTCGGCCCCCTTGAACTTTTCAACCTTTTGACACATTTCATGGTTTCAAACATAAAGATATAAAAATTTTATTTTTGTGAAGAATCCCCAACAAGTGGGACACAATTGTAAGTGGAACGAAATCTATTGGATATTTTAAACTTTTTTAGCAAATAAAAAACTGAAAAGTGGTGCGTGCAAATTATTGGACCCCTTTACTTTCAGTGCAGCAACACTCACTCCAGAAGTTCAGCGAGGATCTCTGATGATCCAATGTTGTCCTAAATGACTGATGGTGATAATAGAATCCACCTGTGTGTGATCAGTCTCTGTATAAATGCACCTGCTCTGTGATAGTCTCAGGTTCTGTTGAAAGCGCAGAGAGCATCATGAAGACCAAGAACACACCAGCGGTCCGTAATCTCGTTGTGGAATTTTAAAGCCGGATTTGGATACAAAAGATTCCCAAGCTTAAACATCCCAAGGAGCACTGTGAAGCGATCATTTTGAAATGGAAGGAGTATCAGACCACTGCAAATCTGCCAAGACCTGGCCGCCCCTGTAAACTTTCAGCTCAGACAAGGAGAAGACTGATCAGAGATCACGCCAGAGGCCCATGAACCTCTGGATGAACTGCAGAGAACTCCAGCTGAGGTGGGAGAGTCTGTCCATAGAACAACAATCAGTTGTCCGCTGCACAAATCTGGCCTTCATGGAAGAGTGGCAAGAATAAAAGCCATTTCTCAAAGATATCCATAAAAAGTCTTGTCTAAAGTTTGCCACAAGCCACCTGGGAGACACACCAAACATGTGGAAGAAGGTGCTCTGGTCAGATGAAACCAAAATCGAACTTTTTGGCCACAATGCAAAACGATGTTTGGCGTAAAAGCAACACAGCTCATCACCCTCAACACACCATCCCCACTGTCAAACATGGTGGTGGCAGCATCATGGTTTGGGCCTGCTTTTCTTCAGCAGGGACAGGGAAGATGGTTCAAATTGAGGGGAAGATGGATGCAGCCAAATACAGGACCATTCTGGATGAAAACCTGTTGGAGTCTGCAAAAGACCTGAAACTGGGACGGAGATTTATCTTCCAACAAGACAATGATCCCAAACATACAGCAAAATCTACAAAGGAATGGTTCCCAAATAAACGTATCCAGGTGTTAGAATGGCCAAGTCAAAGTCCAGACCTGAATCCAATCGAGAATCTGTGGAAAGAACTGAAAACTGCTGTTCACAAACGCTCTCCATCCAACCTCACTGAGCTCCAGCTGTTTTGCAAGGAAGAATGGGCAAGAATTTCAGTCTCTCGATGTGCAAAACTGATAGACATACCCCAAGCGACTTGCAGCTGTAATCGCAGCAAAAGGTGGCTCTACAAAGTATTAACGCAAGGGGGCCGAATAATTTTGCACGCACCACTGTTCAGTTTTTTATTTGCTAAAAAAGTTTAAAATATCCAATAGATTTCGTTCCACTTCACAATTGTGTCCCACTTGTTGGTGATTCTTCATAAAAAATAAAAAATTTATATCTTTATGTTTGAAGCCTGAAATGTGTCAAAAGGTTGAAAAGTTCAAGGGGGCCGAATACTTTCGCAAGGCACTGTATGTTGTCAAATCATTGCACATAAATAACACCTTGTTTTTGGTATAAGTTCATGAATCTGTTTAACATTTTAAAAAAAACTGCACATTAACCAAATACTATGATTGGGAAGAGATGCAGATGTGTTTCTGTAATTCATACAGTGTTAATATGTGTGCAGTCATTAGGAAGGGTGGTGGAGGGTTTAGTCTCCCAGGTTTACTCACTGATCTCCAGCTGTCTCTGAATGCGTCCCTTGCAGCGCTCCCTGTAGTCTGACTGGGTGGTGTTGTATTCTGACATCACCTCAACGAACTTACGGGACAGTGTGGAGTGCTGGAGACACAGCAAGGAACAAAAACAGCAGTAGACACCGTGTTAATAAGTCATTTTAATTTAAACAGGTGGTCAGCCAGTGTTGCTATGTCCTCATTTCATAATACATATTCATTCTGAGTTAGTTGAGCATGTATTGTGGTCACACTGAAAATGTGACACAGTTAAGGAAACTCAAAGCAGTCAGTAAGCATACTAAAAATGCTGGATTTCTGAATGTGTTGATTGGCCCACAATGCTCTGGACAGAGGAAATAGAGGTGCTGCAGGTAGTAATGAGACACATCTGAGGAGATTTTGGCAAACAAAAAATAACATTTTTATAAAACATTTTACTTTTTCTTAATAAAGTTCAATTGAACTGTACCTGTGTCTTGCGTATCCTCAGGTCAGCTGATGCCTTGTTCTGGCTTTCTTCTTGTTCAATGGTTTGCTGAATACCTAAAATTTAAACACAAACGTGCATGTAATTACAGAGTGAGTGCTCCTCTTGAAAATTAACACCAAGACAAAGAAAATACTACCGACTGCAGTGCTGTTGACAGCTTCTAAACATGCATTACACCACACAAGAAAAAAGTGTTACATACTGTAACACACTGATGATGTTAGTGTTCTCAGAGCCAAGTGTTAATCTGGGGGTGGCACACTTGTGCCAGAGGAAAGGTTCATAAATCAAAAAGAATTGTATTGATTAGAGCAGAATGTGCTCGGAAAACCTCATGGCCATCTGCCAAATAGAGTATAAAACACTCACGCTGACATTTTGACCTGATGGTGGTGTCAGATGAAGAGAAACACCATTATTCAATTTCAGGAGATCATTATAACCCACATTTGTTTTTGAGTCACCTCAGTGTTTCCCCACACATAGACTAATTTGTGGCGGTGCGCCACACAATCAACACCGGCTGCCACACATTGCGTTTCAGTATTATTTTATTTGTTTTAATGCTATTTAAAACACACATTCATTCAGCTGCATTTATTTTCCCTACTCTCCTCCGTCTCTATGTCATTCTACACACACACATAAACAGACCCTCCCCTTCATACACACAACAGCTGTCTCCATGAAAACAGTGTTGCCAACTTAGCAACTTCGTTGCTAGATTTAGACACTTTTCAGACCCCCTGAGCGACTTTTTTTAGTATCCAGTATTGTCCAGCAAGCACGCAAGATATGTTTCTCCTGTGGCCACCAAAACAGTCACCTCCTTCTGAATCTGTTTTGTGAGGAGCAAAGGAGCAGGCCCTCCCCTCCCCTCTCTCCTCATGTGCGCCAGCACTGCACACAGTGTGCAGGTAAGTAGAGAGGGGAGAAGGGCCGGTGTAGGTAGGAGATACAGCGGGAAGCGATGGGAGAAAGACGCAGCTGAGCTGGCCTGGCCCTGGGCAAGCCAGCCTTCTTTGAGAATTCTTTGATATTTTTCCCTCCCTTTGTAGAATTTCTTTTTTTTACTTCAAAGACAGGCTACCCAAGTAATAATTATGAGGTGAAATAAATTCCTGTATTGAATTTGTGATTATTTGGCTAAAGCCTGTTTCTTTCTGTCTACTTTGTTGACACAACCACTAAGCTTTATGCAAATGATTGCGTAATGATGGCACACATATGCAAATGAGCATAT
>NC_045735.1:28307599-28310342 GCF_008692095.1 Etheostoma spectabile | reverse complement strand
GCATATGGTGTCATTTAATACTCACAGCATAAGTAAAACAAAAAGAGTTTCTTAATTTATATCTGCAGGCCAATGATAAAAGGTGTGCCAAAGCAGGTCTGCTAAATATAAATTGATTTAGATATTCCTAAATCTACCAACATTATCATCTGAATAGTTTTTCTTCTGTTTTTGAAGAAATTACCTTACTGAATGCATTTGATTGTATATTACTGCAAAGTAAAAGAGTAAATAATGTTAGTCCATTTTGAGGATCTATCCCAGGGTGCAGTTTGACAAAGAGGTCACGCATGCATGCACACAAACACACGCAAAGGTATCCTGTGGCAACAACTGATGAGAACTTGAGTGACACCATTAGAGAGGCCCGTGATGCAGAGCCTATTCTGCCCGATAGCACTTGTGTGTATCAGTGTATGTGCACACAAAACTGTACATGAATGTGTGTATCAGTAGGCACGCGAGGCGAGAGATTGGGACTATTATCGTTTCGTGCACTAAAGTTGTGCTCCACTTTCCTGGAAGATACTGTACACAGATATTTTATCTCTGACCTCGATTCTTTGACACCTCTGTCCCAGGGAGGCACACAACACTGTCAATAGTGTCTTATATAGCAGACAATTTGTTATGTGATGGACACAGAATGTAAATATGATAAAATTTTCATATGTGCCAGAAGAAAAAGAAAAAAGGGGAAGATGAGCAAGCTGCCAGCATTGGAAATTCACTAAGTGAGATTGGTGAACACAAGAAAGTAATAACTATGTCAGGGGGTGGAATTAAAGACCAGCTACACATCCTTTATGCCTGCACACAGTATGTTACTGAAACATTAGTAAATTGGGAAGAAAATCAGTGTGCGCTCGTGCATATGAATCACAGCCACCACCTCTGTGGCGAGTGACACTAATCAGTCTGCCTACTGCAGGACAGACTCTACGAGTGTAAACCGAGTTTGTCTGTTAGCTGCCAAATGCTATACAGTTCACCATCTCTTCATGTCTCACGTGTGACTCTCTGTCCTCTCCTGAGAAAGCACCCAGGCCGACACGTCACATTAAAGACAAACAGCTGCACAAACCCGTTATGGATTTATTCCTAATACTTTGACACAGATTTCCAGGCTGCAACTAATGATTATTTTCAGTATAGATTAATCTGCCATCTATTTTCTTGATTTAACAATTAATCATTTTGTCTGTGAAATGTGTGTTAAAATTAGTTGCTGATTAAGTTTCTGTCGATTGATTGTCAATATCGACAGTGGTCTACTGCACTTAATTTGGAATCACCTGTACTTTTCATGAATATTGCCATTGTCTTCTACTTTAAACTTTTACGCATTCTACATCTAAGTGTATTTTTTACTCCACAGTATTTATTTGATACCTTCATTCAGATAACACAAAATATAATCAAGAAATAAATTATGATGCATTCTTATAGGTTAACACAGCACTTTATTGATCCCTTGGTGAAATTAAACCAGCTACAACCCCAAAGTAATCTACATATTAATGCATCACTAATTATAATTCAATAATATTATATACACCACGGCCTTTCAGTTAATTAAAAATCCCTCATAGTGGAGTCAAAAGAGCACAAAATGCTTAATTGTAAAACAGTCAATTATTATGTGAAATTAGCAAAGATTTTCTAATTACAACTTCAAACACAAAGACAAGCTTGTATTTCATGTTTCATATTTTTGGCTGCTGATCAACTCGTGGCAATTTGACAATATTTGAAATGTTGTGTGCTAAGCATGTAATTATTTGAACACAAACAAGCAAAAAGGGTTTCACTGACACAAAAAAATAATAATTAGCTGAAGCTCTAGCAGGAGATACTCACTCTTTAATTTGGAGCGTATTTTGTTGGCGAACTTCTTGATGTCTGCCATAAGATCCTCCAGCTCGGCCTTAGTTTCTGAGGAAAGAAAAGAAAAGTGGAGAGAAGAAAAGAGATTACTGGACTTAACTAACTTACCCGCTCACACAAACCAGCCACTTTCACAGAGACAGGACTCTATGTGTCAATCCCAACAGGGACAAACAATTCCTTAGCTTCAGTCCACAGCAGCACATCAAGTCCTTCTTTGTGCTTTCTCTTTTGTATAGAGAGTACCAGCCTCCTTCACTTGCCTCCTTCCATCCAGACCCACACCCTCAAACATACATACTGTACTGTGAAGACACAAAGATGGAACTCATGTGGGTTGATGGGTGTACAATATGTGGGTGCTGAGAAGTAAGATTTGCTATTTTGGTGACCAGAGAAACAAGTGAAATCACGATGGAGTACAGCAGAAGCTGTAGTAGGGCAGATTTCAATGATGACAAACTGAATCATCAAACTAGTGACTAGACACTGGTGATGATGGTGAACGAGGTGAAGAGGGTTGGCTGAAGACCTGGACGATAGAATGTGGAGCAGGACTTTGGATGAGCTTAGTGAAAGGAACACTTGGCACTGGGTGTGATGAAGACTCAGAGTTGAATGGAGTGGAGAAGGGCTGTGTCGGTTCATACTGAAATGAAAAATTCACAGCAGCAGAGAGGAGAATAGTTTTAAAGTTTAACAGTATGATATATGTTTGGCTTATGGAGATCGCTGCGAAATCTGGATGTTTTCACCTAGAGTGAATGCACATAAAAAACATACAGTATAGGATTGTTCATGTACATCGTCAGGGAGATAGATGGTTTCACACACACACACACACACACACACACAC
>NC_045735.1:28296158-28307589 GCF_008692095.1 Etheostoma spectabile | reverse complement strand
ACACACACACACACACACACACAAACACACACCTCTATCACACAAATTACCCTAGAGCATTAACTGCCATTTTTAGCACATTGAAAGAAGTGAGAAAGTGAGTCATTTATCATCTTAATGCCATAAGAGAACCAACTCTCCATATGTTCCCAATCCCCAGGAAGCCAGTTTCTGTTTCCTGCATTTTTAAAGCTGCATAAATCACAAAGATAATAAGAGATGATCCTACTACTTTGCACATAATTTGTGACAGGAAAAAAGCTTAAAAATGATTAGATCTTTATATTGTTACTTATTATACTTCCCTACAGATTCAAACCTACTTTATATGAATGTTGTCCTTGGCAGTTTGAGATACAGTATCACACTTTGACAATTACAGTAAAACAGCCCAGATGGCTGGCATATTGAGCTGAAAATTCATAAACAAACATATAGAAATTGTTGGATCCACTACTGTATTACATAAGATGGGACATCATTTTATTCACATCGAATGATGTGTCATGAATCCCAATCAGAAGCTTATACCAAACACAAGCTGGGATAAACCTTCTGACTGATAACATAAAATTATTGCAGCTCAGGGGAGATAGTGAACCTATTTCACAACGATCATCAAAGTATTACAAGCTTTTGATCTGCTTAACAGACGTATTTCCATATCAGCAAACACAGCCTGTGGCACATGCAGCCCGGCGGGACAAAGCACTGGACATGCAGAGTTCTAACCAATAACATCAGACTCATTCCCAGAGAAAATTACATTATAGACAGGTTAAATTAAATGTAAGATGGCTTGAGCATGATGAGCATAAGCATTATGTTTTTTTGGACATTTTTCTCTGCTGAGAGATGAGCTGACAGGAAGGAGCAATGATATGCATGCAATATAAGGAATGACTTGGCTGAATGTCTACCATTCACTACTTTTTTGAGTATAAAGCAGTTCAAGGTGCAATATATATATACAGTGAAAGTATCAAAACGCTCAATCCACAAATAAATGCACAGCCAGTATTGAGAAGCGGTGCCTTTAAACGAGCTGCCAGGACTTTCTTACGGTTGTTATATCACACCTCTACTACATGCAGGTAGAAAGTGTTGCTACAGCGCCGTTATAGTCATTCCCTGGATACAATCACGTTGCAGAGACACAGGGCACAGATGTGGAGACCCCTGTTTCTGACCAATCAGAGAAAAGGCCAGGCTTTTTCGGGAGGGGGGCTTAAAACAGAGAGTTTCAGACAAAAGGTGAATACACTAACAGGTCTATTCAGACAGACAGCATTAGAAAAATAATGTTGTTGTTTTTTTTACAATAAAGCATGTAAACATGTTCTAGTAGAAACCCAAAACAGAAGTGTTAACCTCAAAATGAGCATAATATAGGACCTTTGAACATACTGTATGTATTTTGACCATGGGTTGCCCTATAAAGCAATGTTTTCTATGAGTGAGTCCCCATCTTGCTTTTTGCGCGCACATGCATGCACGCAACCACTGATGAGGTAATACAAGTTTCTGCAAATTTGTCTGGCCTCAAGGATACACACTAGGGGGTTTGGTGAGTAACGCTGAATTTCCTTTTGCAGGAAAACTCCACAGGGTCCCTTTAAAAACTTAAGTAATGCATAGGAACCATTATGATATGCATTAAATCTATCAACAAGCACAAGTGTGATGCAGTTAGAAAGAGAAATGGGATACTATGAAATGATACAATGATCATGGAGGATAGGCAGAGGAGCTAATCCAATCGGACCAATACAGAAGAAACTAACAATAATTAAGTGGCTATTTGAAACACAAATTTTCAAATTCTAAAGAGATAATGTTTTTGTGCGCAAGTCATTTATTCTAAAACAAACCCTAGCAGCAATACCATATTCTTGATAGACATTGGAATAAATTTGGACGTGTCTCCTGTCAATAATTTTGCTGCCAATGGCAAAATATGCAGTATACAGAGAGCTGGTGGTCAGAGGCCGAGCTGAAGTGTTGGGCTGAGGCTCTCCTGGCAAAATAAATGAGCAGTGCTCAGTGGGGTGTGTGTGTGTGTGTGTGTGTGTGTGTAGTGTGGTGTGTGTGTTGTGCGTGTGTGTGTGTGTTGGTGTGTGGGATGTGTGCGTATATGTGTGTGTGTGTGTGTGTGTGTGTGTGTGTGTGTGTGTGTGTGTGTGTGATTGTTTGTGCGCATTTTTCCTGACACAAATTAAAATTCATATGTGTGTCCACTTGTGCACAGCTTCAGAAACACATAGAAGTGTAAGGGTTGTGGGAAAGTGTTGCTCTCACTCCTGTGTAACCATAGCAACCTCTAGTATCTTGCTTCATGAGGTCAGCTGCATCAGCATCAGAGATAATGACATAAAAACTGAGCATAGGTTTTGGCCATGAGTAGAGTGTGTGTGTCTGTTAAGGACTTAGATTAGATTTCCCCCTTGTGGTTACCAAACAGAGGAGGCCAACCTGCTCAATCAAGTGTCTATTCAGCCACATTATTGGTTGTCTGAAAGGAGGACGAGAGCAGACACTGATGAATAACTAGAGGGAAAAGTGAGAGGGGAGCAAATTAGAGGGCAAAACTGAGGAGTCAATTGAGCTGTGGCTTCACAATTCATCCCTCTCCCAGGCGCTCAAATGAAATCTTCAGGTCACGCATGTTGCCATCATTAAGACTGTGTTGCTATAGCAATGTGTGCAGTCGGTCCTCTTGCCTGCGTCAGATTGTTTCAAAGTGGCAGAAGGAAAGAGATGCATAGAGATGCTTTGAGGCAGGAAGAAATGCAGGAAATGTGGAAATAGAAGAATGGCAGAAAATGAATGGTATTACAGGATATTTATCAAAATGGAATTAATCTATTTTTAAGGATTAAGTGCCTACTGTTTTAGGAAATGGCCAAGCATTTAAAAAAAAAGAAAAATTGAACAATATCTTTGTGAACTGCTTTAAAAACCAGGACATTGTAGTTACACGCATCCACTGCATGCATCGTCGACTACCAGAGCACTAGGACAACTGTGAATATGACTATTCCGACAGTTGGCAGAACACTGGGAACAAATTAAAATCCCCATGTTTGTCCTGACAAAATTAAACTAGAATGGCAATCAATGCAGAGAGACAAAGTAGAATAGCTCATTTAACATTTCACAATTTCAGTCAAACAACAACTTCAGTTTTAGGGTTACAGATCTGGTGGAAAAGGTCAAAGAATTAGAACAGCAAGGAAGATTTTGTTGCGAAAACTATTCCCATCAGGACAAACCATATTTGTTAAATCAACAATACCGAGAAACAAAATGTATAATTGCTGCGCTCAACACCTGTAAAGACACGATTGGACGTTGGCTGGTAGCCAGACAGCTAATAAATGAGCCAATGACTGTAAAGCATGAATAAAGTTGATGGGAGGATTTGGAAACTAGAAAAGTCTAAGGGCATCTGGTGCCCGGGTGAATAACACTGAAGAGGCCTGGAAAAGAGATGGGGAGAGAAAGTGAATGGGCATATTTCCCAAAATGTCAAACTTTTCCTTTAGTCTGCATCTAGTCTCACATTGCCAGACCTATCTGCACAGCGCTGTGGAGTAAAGTCTGGCTACACCACACACTCTGGGATAGGAGGAAAAAAACACTCTGGGTGGTTTGCATTTCTTTAAACCAAAAACAATCATCTTGGGTGCTGCTAAGTTCTGGACGCAGCGAGGGTGGCTCTGCAAAATGGTCTTGGGAAGGATCTTGTTTTGGTGGAACACTTGCACCCCGCAAATGGTTAAACGTAATTTGTTGTTACTATTGCCGTGTGTACTGCGTCCATAGCAATGCTGCCAATCGGTCCAAAAAACATCCCAGTTAGAGAGCAAACGCCATGAACATGTTTCTTATAAAACTTTACACTCATTCACCAAAAGAACCAAGCAGGCTTGCCTTGTTGCACAACCAAGATATTCATAAAGTCTTACAATTTTCAGCGTGTAGCTTGCTAGCTCGATGTTTGTTGTTGTAGATTTTGAGAACGGCAACACACAGAGCGCGGAAGGAGAGGGGCCAAGCCTGACTTCAAGTTTCATCCAGGTAAAGTACTTCTGTTGATGCAGAAAAACCTGCACCTAACACTACACCTGAAGGTCAATATCACATCTAAAAACTACTACTTTTTGTGATTGTTATTGCCACTCTTCATTCTAACCCCAACCGGTCGTCAGACACCGCCTACCAAGAGCCTGGGTCTGTCCCAGGTTTCTGCCTAAAAGGAAGTTTTTCCTCGCCACTGTCGCACTGTTGCTTGCTCTGGAGGAAACTACTAGAACTGTTGGGTCCTTGTAAATTCTGGAGTGTGGTCTAGACCTACTCTATCTGTAAAGTGTCTTGAGATAACACTTGTTATGAATTGATACATAAATAAAATTGAATTGAAGTATATTGGTATTTGTTTGTTGCCATGTTGACAGTCTTTGCAAACGCACCAGATCAGATACGTGCCAGCCGTCATGTCTACTGATGAGGATGGTGCCTACATCACTCAGTGTCAGTAGCATATTACTGAGATGTGGTGAAAGATGAACACCCTGGAAGTTCTGGACAATTCTTTAAGCTTTGATTCTACAGCAACAGCAGTTTATACACTCATGTTTCTTCTTCACAGTCACAATCAGCAATCTGTCTTTCCCATTTCCCCTTCCTATTACTATATCAGTCTGATGTCAGAGTACCGTGACAATGACAAGATGCCGAGCCTGTTTCCTCCACTCTAACTCAGGGTCAATTGCTGCCGCTCCAATCGCTAACTTGCAGCCATTTATCTTTTTCTTCATCTCACAGCCTCTCTCGCTCTCTCTCTGCCTCCCTCTGTTCTCTCTGTAAATATATTACCAGTCCTTTGTGTGTTTGTGCCACTTATTGATCGTCTAGAGTTCAGTTGTCTGATGTGTAAGAGAGACAGAATGTGAGCTCATCCCTCAAACATTACCTATTATTTGCCTTACTGCAGAAATACAGAATAAACTCAGCAAATGACAAACTGACAGCACAGATACCACACACATCCCTACCTTTATTTCTGTTGTTGCACAGCTTTTCAACAATTAATGAGTGTTACTATCAAAAACTGTTGTTAGGGACATTTAGACTTCTCCTTTATTTCATGATAAAAAGTAGATAAGTAAATATACTAATAAGCAAACTAGCACAATAGTAAATATTCAGGAGTTACTTTGTTTTTATTTTTTTTATTATTTTAACAAACTGAGATTGGTTAACTTTTTGATGTTCTTATTGTTGAACAATAAACAGTAAAGGTAACAGTGTTTGTTATAAATGTGTTGTTTTTTGTTATTTTAAATAATTGCATTATAAAACCAGGACAAACTAATATTTAACGAAACCTCGACCCCTTGCTCTGCCGCCAAACATGGTACAGGGTTTTGGGAGATTGGCACATAAAGATTCTACAATGTTTCTAACCTTAGAAATCAATTTAGACTACTGTCTAGAGTTGTTATAGCTTGTGCAGCACGTAAAACACAGAACAAGATATCTTTTTTTGGGCATCACTCACGAGAAGATGTGGGTGTACCTTTTTTAAGTCTCTTCTAACAACTCTGTCCTTCCCTCTAACAACCTCTCTATCTCCTGCAACATCTCCTAAGACAGTATAACAGGGTTTCTGTCACTCTGAAGCCTCCCAGCACTTGACATTTCAATCTAGAACTCAGCACTAACACCACACGCCTCTCACGGACCACTGGCTCAAGAGTCTAAAAGGACAGAAGACAGTTAAACTAAGTTATCTTACTAGCTTTGACCTCTGTATGTGCATAAGTGTGTGTGTTTATGTATATGTGTGTGTGTGTGTGTGTGTGCGCTTAGCCTTGCCTTTGAACGTCAACATCATATTAACCTCACTTAATGACGGATATTGATATTTCACAGTATAAAACTGTCTTCAATGGCTGTAACAGTATGACAAAACAGCTCGGACATTATGAGATAGATGTAAGAGAAAGAGAAAAAGGGAGAGAGACAAAGGGGATAAAGAAGAGAAACAAAGAAATAAGATGGTTGAGGTGGAACAAAGGAAATACAGAGAGCTGGGGGAACTTATAGAACACTTTCAGTTTTTGGTTGAGGGTGGAGGAGTTTTGGCACTCTGAGGGAGGGAGCACACTCAGCCAAAAACTGATCCTAGAAATAGTAACACTCCCAAGCTGCAATTAAAACAAGCATCTCCAGAGCTGTGAGTTGAGGACTTTCAAGAGTCAGAAGAAAGATGCTCTTTAAAAAACGGGAGGCTGAGATGTCGGGGGTGGGGGGGGCAAACACTAAGTGGTTGGAAAAACAGACTGGCAAATGTTATTAAATAAGTGTAAATAAACCCAAGTAGCTGTATTAAGGAGCAGGTTCTCTGCATTTAAGTGCATTTTCAAAATTAAAAATGTGGATTTTGCACTTCATTTTATAGTATTTCTGAGGTGTATAATTCAATCTGCACCACCCATAATATGTCCTCCTATAAAAATGTAAGACTCCCACTATTTTCTTTAATTGGTTTGAGTCAATCAATCAATCTTTTAATCAATCTACTCTATAACTTTATAACTCCTCCCTCTGAGTGTCCGACACACAGACACTTAGAGAGGTTGAAACTGGACATTATTATCGGTTTTGTGCAATAACACTGGCTTGTAATGTGTGCAATACTCAACTGCTACTATTATCATTATTACTTTTCACCATTGCAACACCTTAATTATGTTAATTATGTAAATTCTGTATCATAATATTCCTTTAACTATGTAAATACCCACACTCCTTATATTTCTTTATTTATATTTCTACTATTTGTGCAACTGTAACACAGAGTTTCCCTTCAGGGATCAATAAAGTATTTCTGATTCTGATTCAGATTTTGAATCAAAACAGAAAAAGAGTCACCCGGCTGGACACAGATGGACACAGAAATGGTCTCGCTTGTCCAAACTGTCATTATCGTAGCCGTAGATCGTAGCTGACCGGCATCGTCCCCTTTACTCGGTTGTTTGAAAACCTCGACCAGCCAGGCTATTAGCGTGAAAACCAATTCACAAAAGATATGTGTTCCTCTGGGCCAGAGTAAAAATGCAAATGTAAAAACAGAGTAATAGACAGACAAAAGCAAATTAACATTTCTCCATTGTGTGTGACAAGCCCAGATTGAGTTGCTCGGTTTCCACTAAATTGTGGTCTAATTGTCTAGCAGTTGGAGTTTGATCCAACGATAGAGATAAAACCCAATTCTTAAGTCCCTTAACTGGTTTTCTGCTAGCTTTGCGTTATTACTCCAGACTGCTTGTCTCAAACGGTCTTAATTTACAGACCAGGGAGGCACATTAAGAGCACAGAAATCAATCATCACCTTGTTCAGGTTTCCTACCACGGTCCAAAAACAATCATGATAGGCTAATTGGAAACTCAAAAATTGAGTGGGAATTGTTGTCATGTACATGTGTACAGTTGTCATGCATTGATGGATCATCTTGTTTTATGTTTTACTGGACGTTAATTAACATGAAAAGGTGTTTTTTTAATTGTTTGACAGCTTCTTCTTAATAAAATAACCAGTAGTTTGAAAAAGATAGCACCTTAAGCTACACTGTAAGAAGATAAACCAATATAAAATCACTTTAGCCTTTTCCCCAATTGCGTTTATAACAATGAGTTTTCTGGCGTTGACTGTTTTATTACTCTTTCAGAAAAATAATGTACATTTGGACGTCTAAGGTGACAATTTTTGTCGTCCTCTGCTTCAAAAAAGATTCAACTGATACAACTAGACGTTCCTCCAGTGAGGATGTTGAAACTGCTAAACTAAAGAGAGGGGAATGAGAATTGAAATCTATAGTGAACTGTGCTTATCTCTGGAAACTGCTATCTGATTAAAAACTGTAAGGAGAAGAGGAACTAGAAGTGTTGACAGCAAGGGAAAAATATGTTTTATGAGAAAATATCTAAAAACAACATTGTCTTAGTGTCAAAAAAACTTATTTTCCAATACTCTAGTGTTGATTAAAAAAGTACACCTAAAGGTTTTAATACCTCCATCCAGCGAAATGTCATATTTCATTTGAACCTCCCACTCTCCGAGAAAAAGCTCAGCGCAAAAGCCACTGATGCTACTGCAGGAGAAGCAATCCTCATGACTTTTGGCCTTTCATTAGGAAATCTATCAAGTCTAGTCTAATCAATCAAAATAACAAGAAGCGCTGCACAGGCCCAATAAACAAACCTAGTAAACAAAACAAATAATGCGTTTATGTAATGGGCAATATGAATTCAATCATGCTTCTAAATATAAAATGCATTTGTCGTCCCTTCCTGCATTAGAGGTATTTGCTCATGAGGGAACACAGGTTCAATACTCATTATGACCCGATGGCTATTACCCAATCTATCATCATTACTGAACCTACTACTGTACACAGATGCTGAGCACAACCCACACAAACACAAATCCTTAACACCCACCAAGTACACACAGACACACAGACACACACACACACACACAATATTGCAATCCCTTGGTGGAAAGGTGGGTAAACTGTGATATGGGATCATGCGTAATACAGGGGCGAAGGTAATATTACACAGAGGCAGCTGCACATGTGTCAGCTTATGTGTGTACGGGCTAGTGGGCTGGAGTTAAAGCTATGGAGATTACGAGGAAACGTCTTAGTCATTGTACACAAAAGCTCAACCAGCAGAGGGGGAGGAAGAGGAGGAGGAGAAGGGCGAGGTCGGGGTCAGGAAGATGGCCAGATGGGTGGTGGCAAGGGAGATGTGATATGATTAGGAAACTGATCAACCGTGACAGAAACAGAAGGTTTACCGTTGCACAATGTTACGCTGGGTTGTGAAAGACTCACTCTCAGTATCACACACTCATAGTTTCACCTAATTTCAGAGAAAGAGTGGGAAGAGGAGGATTCAGGTGAGAAAGCAATGTGAGAATACTTGTGTTAAAAAAGGAAAATTCTTATTGTCATCAGGAAGGAGATGAAGTTTGATTTAGTAGGAAGGAACAGTAACCAAAAAATGCTCCTCTCACAACAGGAGAGAACATAAAAGAATACCAGAAAAAAAACTGTCTGAAGACAAACAAAGACTATTCTTATGAAAATGATAAAAAAGGCCACACTAGTCTTTTATGCAACACTTCCGGTGCAACAATGAATCAGTGTAGAGCTAAAGCACATCAGGTTTCACATTAAAATGTCATTCTGCAATTAGTTTTGATGACACACTCCATGGCGGCTGAAACACTGAAATGTTCCGACTGTAAGCACTGACTGTAAGCACACCGGTCACAGAAACAGAACAACTACATAACAGCACTGCATAGCTCTTATGATCGTCACACCAACCCTATTTCATATGAATTATGTTCCTTCATATCACTAATTTTTGATGGCTAAGATGTTTTGGAGGAAACGTAACTGCCGTCCGACCAAATGAAAGATGTGGGGAGAAGCTCAGGGTGTTTCAGCAACAGGGCAATTCAAAGTGTTTTACATAAAAAGATTAAAATAATAAAAGCTACAGGGCAGTACAAGAAATTAAACAATAAAGTCTAAATAAATTGTCTAAATTATCCAACATGATGTCATATATAAAGCATGTCATACCAACGCATTTTAAGCTTTAAGAGTCATTTAACGCCCCATTCTCATTCCCAACTCGTCCGTTTTGAGCATGTGGTTAACGTTGTGATTTCAAACAAAACTATATGTTTAGGGAAAAAAACTACTGTACAAGGTTAAGAAAAAGTTAATGGTTTGGGTTCAAATGAGTATGGTTGTAAAATAAGTACATAAGCTGAGTAGTTAACGTAAACCTTACTGCTGGTTGGTATTTTTGGCATGGATTGCCATGAAATCTGTTGCAGATAGTCATGATGTGCAAAGGATAGAGCCTAATGTATTGGTATGTGTATCTCCTGACTTTTCCTCTAGTTTGAGTTGCCTAAAAACAGTAATCATGCTTTAGTGGATATTCAGTCAGGAAAAGTGATGGGAAACATTGACAGTGAATTTCTTGCAGTTTAGCAGATACATTCAATATGAACACTATTTTCCAATTCACAGTATACTACAGTGCAAATTATTTATATATTTACGTTTGATTTACAGGAGGAAAAGTTGCCCACAGACACACATGCACACATACGCACTTAAAAAATGCTGCTCAGAAAATAGAGGAGTGTCCTTGGAGAAGGTATCCAGATAATTTTAGTCCCCATCCGTGGTTAAAATGCAACAGACAGACAGAGAAGGACCTGCTGACCCCTGTGTAATGAGCTACCCTGACATTTACATCAGATAATGACTGATGCACATTACTTTTTTTTATTAAACCATTAATTAACCAGGAGAAGTCCCACTGAATTACAGTAACTCTTCTCCCAGAGAGTCCTGGCCAAGACTGGCGGCAAAAAAAGTTTCAAAATACATAAAAGACAGGACAAAGATTACATACTACACCACAAATCTCTTTACATACACCATACAAGAACAAGACATTACACTCAATTTAAGCTAATACAGACATTCAACTTAAAGGGCACCTAGTTAAAAGCTATTACATTGTTCAGTCAGAGTTGACTTTAAAAGGTTTTTAAAAGCATTGAAAGGTGGAAGTGATTCTAGATTCAAGGTGTTTTGGAGTTCATTCCAGACATTTTATCAGGCAGATGTGTGTGTACACACACACACACACGCATGTGTCATCTCCACACCCAGGCTAGTTAGAGGGCTCATCTGATGCCTGCTGCTCCAAGCAGATCGATGTTTTTTGAGGTAGGTGGGAAGAGGAAAAGGGATTTGGGGGGTGTTACTAGCGTGAATAACATCCCCATTGTGAGAGCAGGGTTCACATCTGCTGTTATATCTTTCTGGTTTCCATTAAGAGTTTCTCTGAAGCATTACTCATTACATTATTAAACATTGGTGTTGTCATGCAGAGCAGAAGACTATAGGTGTGTGCTGGCTTGGACAATGTGACCTATTAGGGCTGCTCGATTATGGAAACGATCATAATAACGATTATTTTGGTCAATATTAAAATCACGATTGTTATACACAATTACTTATTGAATTTTGGAAAGAAGAATCTTATTGAAAAAAACAGTGAAACAGTTAATCCTCATGTTGTCCTCGGGTCAAATTGACCCGTTGTCCTATATAAATGTTATTTTTAATTAACCAATTGTAATTACCCAAAATAACATAATTGATTTCACACAACGCTTTGGCAAGTACAAATCTACTCTTTACTACTTGCATTAATGTTGGGGCGTCGTATTCAATTTTATAGCATTTGAAAAAGAAAATTGAAGTGGTTTTGACATATTGACCTAATTTCTGCTTTTCTAACTCAAACATTAGGTATAATT
>NC_045735.1:28279175-28296148 GCF_008692095.1 Etheostoma spectabile | reverse complement strand
AAATTAGGTTTATTGACCATAAATTCCAAAAATAACTTTGAAAGTAAATTTATTAAGTTAGTGTTACATCAAAAAAAGTGACAAGTATTGAAAAAAAACATCAAAAGTGACAAAAACATAAGAAAAACGTAAAAACGTTGATTAAAAGCCTCAACTAAAGTGTTGATTTTTCTATTTTGACGGGAAGACAACGCAAGGCTTAAACAAATCAACAGTGAAAACATCTTGTACTGTGACATTTCGCTCTAATACTTTTCCTTTTTGAGATGTTTTCTGTCCATTAAGAACACAGGACAAAATAAGAGTTGACTTGCAAAACGCAATATGCAAAATAATTGTTTTTCTCAATTACTCTATTTTTGGGATCGTTAGGAGCTTAAATCGTGATCACGATTAAAAATTAATTAATTAAACAGCCCTATCTTCGATGTTTGAATCAACAAATGAATTGACAAAGATTTCACAGTTGGGAAATACACATGGGTGCAGTGGTGACTGGTCATTATGGGCAGGTGGGGCACAGCCAAATAATTATCGTCTATTATTTATTGTCTTCTTTGAATATAACATCTTCCTAAATTGCATATAAATTGTGGTAGGATTTAATTTCACATTCTGCCCCTGCCCTGCTGCCTCAGACTGCGTTCTCCTGTGTTTGCGGTAGAGTTGCACACAATGCAATGTGCATTGTACGTGGTGCTGGTCTGCATGTTGATCATGTAGCCCATCTTTTACAATTGTGCCCCACCATTTTTTTTAGATATAAAAATGCCACTGCATGGGTGACACGTTTGAAAAAAAGATTTGAAAAAGTCATAATCTTTTCGATTTCTGTTCTGGATTATTTGGCTAGGAGCATCTTAATAATACAAGAGCACTGTATGAAAAGCCTCATTACTCGCGATGCTGGTATCATTTTCACCTTGTGAGTCTGTGTGTGTGTGTGTGTGTGTGTGTGTGTGTGTGTGTGTGTGTGTGTGTGTGTGTCATTAAGGCAAAATGGGATCCTGGAGACACATACTCTAGCAGAAACTACCACATAGGCGGTTATGACTTCTATGTCAGGTGTTTCTATCTCTGTCTGCAGACAAATTTTGTCAGCGCGATAGCATCCCAACCGTGCCAAATGCAGTCACGAAACTTTACAGATGTGTTGTGTAGATCAAAATGAAGGCCACGTTTGAAAATGTGTGTGGTCCGAATAAGGCTGCCAGAAGTAGGGGGATAGGAAGTAGGCCCACTGGCCGAAGGTGGCATTACGCCATGGGAAATCCCATCGCAATGTGGTCTCTGGTTTGGTGTGATGGTGGTGGGGGCCAGTTTCACAAAGATAGACTTTAACTATTGCTCAGACTTCAGTGAGACATTTAAATTCAGTTGTTGCACAAAGCTGCCTCAGTAGGGGTAATTTGTCACGACTTCTGCATAAATTAAGAATTTATTCAAATTTAAAAAACATGGCTGATCGAGCACCTGCATCGAGCCACTCAGCTCCGTTCAATGCAGCAGAAAATATTTGCCTTCAGGAAGATTCCAGTTAGAAGAAATGCAAGGACATTTTACCGGCAAAAAACAGCAACGTTAGTTACTTTGGTAACTCCAGATTCTATTAGTATAGGCGTAGCCCTCTAAGGGCTACGCTATTGGGTTTTCCCTTCGCGCATGCGCAGTCGTGAAGATTTTCTTTCCCGCCTAGCGTCCAGCTCGGGCCTCAACTACGTCCGCATTTACTGCATATATACGAGCGGACCCGTTGTTCGACTCCCAACATCAGCTTTTTCTCAACTAATGTTTCTAGGAGCAGGTGGCCCGGACCTTAAGGGCTACGCCTATACTAATAGAATCTGAGTTCCAAAGTAACTAACGTTCTATTTCGTATAGGTTCGCCCTCTAAGGGCTACGCTATTGGGTTAGGGCGAAGCTGATGTAGTCAATGCCACCTGCGGCACAAGTCCACAACCAAACATGCACACACATTGCCCCAGCACACATGTACAGAGGCAGTCAGAGTCATTCTTCTGACAAAGCCTGCCTGCCAATGGCGTGGCCGGAAAGGTTCATGAGGCCCCATATGATGCTCAGTAGTACAATGATTAAGGGGGGGTTAAGCGTGATTGACCTGTCGCGCATGCAACGGAGAGACATGATTACCTCCATGCATGCAACATGATTATGACAACGTATAGATAAGAGCTGTGCTCACAGAAATACCCCAGATTTTTTTTTTTTTTTTTTTTAAGCACATTCAGCGCGGCATTACGCGTCACTGACTGTACAGAACCGCATGAGATATGGAAGATTCAGACATATCTCGCAGATAAAAGCGGATGAAGGGCACGAGAAGCCCAAGAAGCTGCCGCGCAAATGTCGGCTACTGCCATGCCTTAAAATAACCGCAGACCCGTCAAAGCCCTCGTAGAGTACCCCGAATGTCTTGGGGGGCTCTTTCCCTTCCGACTATACCGGGGTAATGCCTTGCACAGCCGCGAGACAGACGCTGTTTTGAAGGGCTGAACCTTGGGAGTGTTCTCTATAATCACAACAGCTCGCGATTTTCTGTATATTTGCCGTGCGTAAAAAGTATTGTGACAGAGCGCGCACCGGACACAACCGGTGGGAAGCCTCCTCCCATCGTTAGCTTGAGGTGGGGGAAAAAACCCTCGAGGGAAAACACCCCGCGACCGAAAACTAGATAAAGTCTTCGGTGTGAAGGAGGGATTTGGCTGTAATGGCTGCGCTCCCATCCCCTCTAATAAGGAGAGGCAGGACGGAGAACTGACAGTCCATAATCACTCACTCTTTTGGCCGCGTTAGGGCAAGGAAAGTGCTGTCTTAAGCGACAGCATTCTGACGAAGCCTGTGCCAAAGGCTCAAGGGGGGCTTCCCCAGAGCCCGCAGCACCAGAGCTAGGTCCCATTGGGGGCGAGGGGGCGAACAGCCGGTTTTTGACGCCTACCCCTTCAGAACGCTTCACCAGGTATCGCAAAAACTGTCCTCTCACCGAAACCTCGTGACAGGATGAGATGGCTGCTGCGTATGCTTGACTGTAACGGAGCCAATCATTATCCACCAGAGTTTGTAGGTACGTCGCACGAGAGGTAGGGGACACGATGTGGGATCTGCGTCCCTCTCTGTGCACCACGCTGGAAGGCAGACCAGCGCCTGCGTACCGCTATGGTAGAGGGGCTCTGGAGCCCTGGATGGCCGTACCACGCGGGGGCAAGCCTAATCTCTGTAAGCGCTCCCGCTCAGCAACCAGCCCACAGTCTCTGATTTATCACTGGGGATGATAGATCGCACCGTTCAGCTGCGATAGAGCGTCTCCCCGCCACAGAATCTGCCAGGGAGCCACCAGCAGCTGAACGAGGGTTGGGAACCAGGAGCGCTCGTGCGCTCCGTGCCACCAGAACAGTTAACAGATCCTCCTCCTGGACCCGCTCCAGGAGGCGAGGGATCGAGACCGGGGGAAAAGCATATAGGGGTTTTGGGCCAGGTTTGTGGAGAAGGCGTCTACGCCGAGGGGAGGGTTGTCCCGCGGCTCAAGGAAAAACCACAGTGTGCACTGTGTGTTCTCTCGTGAGCGAACAGATCCACCTCCGCTTCCCGAACCTGCTCCATAACGTTTGAACGATAGTGGGATTCAATCTCCACTCGTTGTGGGAGGGCCCCCCCTCGACATCAGTCGGCGCCCGGTTCAAAATCCCGGGATATCCACTGCCTTGGGAGACAGCAGTGGCTGTGCCCACAGCAGGAGGCGCCTGCTATTTCTAACAGCCGGGCTGAGCGTATGCCGCCCTGCGGTTTATGAACCCCCGCCGGATGTTGTCCCCGTACTACAACATGCCTCCCCGTCACCACTGTGAAAAGTGTTTCAACACCTTCAACACCGTGGACAGCTCCAGGCAGTTTATGTTGAGGAAGGGGAGGAGGCCAGGCCCTCCCACCACCTGTGACTCGCACTTCCCCCCCAGCCAGTGAGGCCGCGTCTGTGTACACCGTCACATATGATGTCACTCTGCCAGGGGAACCCGGAAGACAGCTTTGGGGGTTCCCCCAGTATGCCGGTCTGATTGAGCTTGGCTGACAGCCTGGCTCTCATGCTGATCGGGTTCATGTCTACGTCCAGGTAAACTACCGATTGTGCGGGGACAAGGGTGCTCTTCTTTCCAATTTATGGCAAACCCAGCGTTTGCAGGTGCTGCAGAACCTCCATAGTGTGCAGCCCGCTTGCTCCCGAGAGGGGGCTAGAATGAGCAATCGTCCAAATAAAAGAGACTCTATGCCCCTCTCCCGTAGATGCTGAGCGCCGTTTCCATGCACTTGGAAAAGGTGCGGGGGGCTAGTGGTCCCTTGGAAGGAGAAAGCGCGAATTTCCGGTGCCTGGGAATGATTTGGATGTGAAAGTAAGCGTCTTTCGATCCCGGGTGTAAACCATTTGTCGTGGCGCACACATTCCAACACGTGCCTGATGGTGAGCATGTGGAAGGGCGCTCCAGGACATACCGGTTGAATTTTGACAGGTCGAGCATGGGACGCGTCCTCCTGCTTCTTTGGGGTGAGAAATAGCGAGAGTAAAACCCCCGTTTTCCTCCCCTGGAGTGACGCGGGAAGTAGCTCCGCTCGTCAGCAACCCTTCTAGCTCTGACGTCATTGCGTCTGACTCTGCCAGGGATGAGACCGTCGTCTCCAACACACCCGCGAAAGGGGGTGGGGGGGGGAGGCGAACTGGAGTGTGTAACCCCGTGTTATCAGCTTTGACATCCACGAGTCCATGTGAGTCAAGCCAATCCATGCCGCGCTGCACTCTGACAGCGGGCGAGCACATGTCTGAGTGTTGTTCACCGACATGGCAGGCAGGGAGCGCAGAGACCATCCCGCCGCTGGGCGAGACGAGTGATCGCGTCGCTTCGCCCAGCCCATGGTAGGGCTTTTTCGAAAGGGCAGTGGCCGGTCGCCGCCGTGTGGGGCGGGAGCGGTCACTGGGTTAACCCGACCCCCGCCCCGCCGGCATCGCCGTGGGGAGGTGGGTGGACAAGCGTCGTCGTCCACCGTGGGTGGACGCTCATTTCCGCTGTCGGCGACGGCTTGGTGTGTGCTTGTGTGGGGACGACTGTCATACCAGCGTCTTGTTTAGAGCAACAGGGGCTGTTCGGCCCTTCTCCTTTTTCTTTCTTTTCTCTTAACGTGTCCCCGTCCCGCCCATCGCCGTGGGGAGGGGTTGATTGGCGGCGTCATCCACAATGGGTGGGCGCGATTCCCGCTGCCGGCATAACGAGGGAGCGGTGGCGCTCCGCATGCGGCAGCGGTTACCTGTGTGCTTGTGTGGGGAACGACTGTCATATACAGCGCGTTGTTCAGAGCAAACAAGGGCTGTTTGGTTGAGGGAAAAAAAACACTGTTAAATGGGAGGTAGTGGCCCTCTAACATGCCGTTGTGTTTCCAACTCTCAGCCGAAGACAGACGATCCCCGCGTCCCGTCATAGCCACCGTCGTTCTGCTTGCTGGGTGGTCGGGAGGCGGATTGGACCAGTGGGGCCGCTCTCATGGGTCTCCGACCTCGTGCAGCCCGCCGCCGCAGGTGCCGGCTGTTGCTGCGGAGGGTGACCGTAGGCCGTACAGACGCCAAACTACGTCTAAACTGCCCGGTCAGCTGAGGCATGTGGAACCAGGTGTTTCACTGGGCCAGTCTGCCAAGCCATACCCTGGACCGCGCCACCGTGGCACCGTAATCCGGTGAGGATCGGTGGGCTACGTTGTTTGTGCTGCCACCCTGGGAAACCCCGAGCCGTGTCCCTTGAGCCCCGGTAAACGGGGCGTAGCGAGAGACGGGAGCCTTCAGTTTCCCAGGCTGGGAGAAAAACCACCCGGCCGAAGCTCTGTAAAGCGCAGCCAGAGTGGGCCGTGAGAGGCGCTCCGGAGCTTAATCCCCGCTCAAAAGGCCCGACGGGGGCTGGCAGCTCCATCGGAGTGCTACGCCTCTCCGCTCTGCCGCCGTCCTCTGCCTCCCCGCAGATCAGCGGGGGGAGCTTTGGCGGTGGAGGCTGGGGCCGTCTGAGGCAAAGGAAGGCCGCTCGGCGGTGCCCTGGCCGTTCGGAGACGAGAGAGCTCCGTGGGGAGCGTCGATCGCCGTCTCCAGGCCCAATTCCTCCTAAGGTAAGGAGGGAAAAAAAGAACCGGTAACGGCGGCGCTGTCCGAGAGAACGAGCCAGCGGACTCATGCTCTCGAAAGACCCCGTCCCGCCGCGATCCAGGGTGTCCGCCGTTTGTTTCCTGTCGTCTGCCTTGCTCCCGTTCCTGCCCCCGCAAGCCTGGCAAGACAAAGAGCTTCCGCCTGTCAGTTAGCTCTTTAGATGACAGGCGGGCGCAAAACTGGCAGGAGGCGTGCCGGGTGAGAGCCTGCCGGCGAGAACGGCGCCGAGGCAGGTCCCGCAGCGGGGGTAAGGGCCGGCGGCAGGATGTAGCCGGTCTGGCAGGAGGGTCAGACGCGAGCACCACTGGAACTTCTTGTCTTCTACTGCGTGAGCTTTGAAGAAAAGTGGGAGTCGAACAACGGGTCCGCTCTGTATATATGCAGTATGAATGCGGACGTAGTTGAGGCCCGAGCTGGACGCTAGGGCGGGAAAGAAAATCTTCACGACTGCGCATGCGCAAAGGGATAAACCCAATAGCGTAGCCCTTAGAGGGCGAAGCCTATACGAAATAGAACGTGTGTAACAATACAAGTTCTAGTAGCATAAAATCTCAGCAAATGAGAGCTGAGATGTGGGTTCACATCTGCTAACTCATCAGGAGTTAAAAAAAACTGACAATGTCCTCCCTGCTGTATATTTATTAACAGGTTACTGCACTTCTTCCCTTCTCATTGCTCGCTCCACAACATTGTTAGCCTGGCTAACATTTTTGGATTAAAATAAATCAGTGTTTATTTTTCTGAAAATGTAAAATTAAGACCTAACACTACAGACCAGTCTAAAACATTGGGGAATGTGAAGGCCATATGAGTAAAACATTCAGTGACCTCTTTTTCCATGTAGGGAGGCATCTGCATTCATAATGTTTCTCTATTAATTTCAACCCGTCAAACCATCCATCCATCCATCTTCATCCGCTTATCCGGTATCGGGTCGCGGGGGCAGCACTCCTTAGGACGCCCAAACTTCCCTTTTCCCAGCCACATCAACCAGCTCCGACTGGGGGATCCCGAGCGTTCCGAGCCAGGTTGAGATATAATCTCTCCACCTAGCCCTGGGTCTTCCCCGAGGCCTCTCCCAGCTGGACGTGCCTGGAACACCTCCCTAGGAGGCGCCCAGGAGGCATCCTTACCAGATGCCCGAACCACCTTCAACTGTGCTCCTTTCGACGCGACGGAGCAGCGGCTCTCCTCCGAGCTCCTCTCGGATGACTGAGCTTCTCACCCTATCTCTAAGGGAGACGCCAGCCACCCTCCTGAGGAAACCCATTTCGGCCTCTTGTACCTGGATCTCGTTCTTTCTGTCATGACCCCCTTCATGACCATAGGTGAGGGTAGAGACGAAAATTGCCCGGTAGATCGAGAGCTTTGCCTTCTGGCTCAGCTCTCTTTTTCGTCACAACGGTGCGATAAATGGAATGTAAACCGCACCGGCTGGCCGATTCTCCCGACCATCTCACGCTCCATAGTCCCCTCACTCGCGAACAAAACCCCAAGGTACTTAAACTCCTTCACTTGGGTAAGGACTCACTCCCCACCCGAAGAAAGCACTCCATCGTTTCCTGCTGAGAACCATGGCCTCAGATTTAGAGGTGCTGATCCTCATCCCAGCCGCTTCACACTCGCTGCGAACCGATCCAGTGAGTGCTGAAGGTCACAGACCGATGATGCCATCAGGACAACATCATCTGCAAAAAGCAGCGATGAGATCCCGAGCCCACCGAACTGCAACCCCTCCCCGCCCCGACTACGCCTCGATATCCTGTCCATAAATATTACAACAGGATTGGTGACAAAGCGCCCCTGGCGGAGGCCAACCCTCACCTGGAACGAGTCCGACTTACTGCCGAGAACCCGGACACAGCTCTCGCTTTGGTCATACGAGATTGGATGGCCCTAAGAAGGGACCCCCTCACCCCATATTCCCGCAGCACCTCCCACATTTCTCCCGGGGACCTGGTCATACGCCTTCTCCAGATCCACAAACACATGTAGACTGGTTGGGCATACTCCCAGGCCCCCTCCAAGATCCTTGCGAGAGAAAGATCTGATCCGTTGTTCCACCCAGGACGGAATCCGCATTGTTCCTCTTCAATCCGGGTTCGACTATTGGCCGAACCCTTCTTTCCCAGCACCTTGGAGTAGACTTTACCAGGGAGCTGAGAAGTGTGATACCCCTGTATTGGCACACACCCTCTGGTCCCCCTTTTTGAAGAGGGAACACCACCCCCTTCTGCCACTCCTTAGCACCGTCCCCAGACTTCCACGCAATGTTGAAGAGGCGTGTCAACCAAGACAGCCCCTCCACACCCAGACTTTCAGCATTTCTGGACGGATCCATCAATCCCTGGGGCTTTGCCGCTGTGGAGTTGTTTGACTACCTCAGCGACTTCCACCAGGGAAATTGACGACATCCCCCATCATCCTCCAGCTCTGCCTCCACCAAAGAGGGCGTGTCGCTGGATTTAGGAGTTCCTCAAAGTGCTCCTTCCACCGCCCTATTACCTCCTCAGTTGAGGTCAACAAGTCCCACCCTTACTGTATACAGCTTGGATGATTCCTCGCTTCCCCTTCCTGAGGTGGCGAACGGTTTTCCAGAAGCACCTTGGTGCGACCAAAGTCCTTCTCCCTATCTTCTCCAAACTTCTCCCACACCCGCTGCTTTGCCTCTGTCACAGCAGAGGCTGCAGCCCTTCGGCCCGTCGTACCCGCAACTGCTCCGGAGTCCTCCGAGACAACATATCCCGGAAAGACTCCTTCTTCAGTCGGACGGCTTCCCTGACCACCGGTGTCCACAGGGTGTTCGTGGGTTACCGCCCCTTGAGGCACCTAAACCCTAAGACCACAGCTCGCCGCCGCAGCTTTGGCAATGGAAGCTTTAAACATTGTCCACTCAGGTTCAATGCCCCCAACCTCCACAGGGATCCGAAAAGCTCCACCGGTGTGAGTTGAAAGTCCGTCGGACAGGGCCTCCTCCAGACGTTCCCAGTTTACCCCACTACCCGTTTGGCTTACCAGGTCTGTCCAGAGTCTTCCCCCACCCCCTGACCCAACTCACCACCAGATGGTGATCAGTTGACAGCTCTGCCCCTCTCTTCACCCGAGTGTCCAAAACATCGGCCACAGATCAGATGAAACGATTATAAATCGATCATTGACCTTTGGCCTAGGGTGCTCTGGTACCAAGTACACTTATAGCATCCCTATGTTCGAACATGGTGTTTGTGATGGACAATCCATGACTAGCACAGAAGTCCAACACAGACAACCACTCTGGTTTAGATCAGGGAGGCCGTTTCTCCCAATCACGCCTCTCCAAGTATCTCCATCATTGCCCACGTGTGCATTGAAGTCCCCCCAGAACTATGGAGCCCCTACTGGAGCCCCATACAGGACTCCATTCAAGGTCTCCAAGAAGGCCGAATACTCCGAACTCTTTGTTTGGTGCATAGCACAAACAACAGTCAGAGTTTTCCCCCCCATCACCCACCAGGCGTAGGGGGACCCTCTCGTCCACCGGGGTAAATCCAACGCAGCGGCGCTCAGCCGGGGCTTGTGAGTATCCCCACACCCGCCCGGCGCCTCACACCATGGGCAACTCCGGAGTAGGACAGATGTCCAACCCTCTACCAGGAGAACGGTTCCAGAACCGAGACTGTGCGTAGAGGTAAGCCCCACCAGATCTAACCGGTAGCGCTCCACCTCCCGCACAAGTTCCGGCTCCTTCCCCCACAGGAGGTGACATTCCACGTCCCCAAGCCAGCCTCTGCCGCCCGGTTCTGGTCCGTCGAAGCCCCTGCCCTTCGCTGCCCCCCATATAGCACGCACCCGACCCCTTTGGATCCTCCCACAGGTGTGGGCCCATGGCTGAGGGAGAGGTGCCACGTGCTTGTTCGGGCTGTGCCCGACCGGCTCCGTGGCAAACCCGGCCACCAGACCTCGCTCACGAGCCCACCGTCTGGCCTGGCTCCTGACGGGGCCCCGGGCTTCCTCCGGGCGGGGTCTCTCTATCCCTTCCGTGCTCAACCATCGAAGTCTTTGAAGTCTTTGACCCGTCAAACCATCATCCTTATATTGCTACTGGATACACCTAGTATGTAGTATCTTTTTGTAAATGAAGTGATATTTAGCCCTGCCAACCATGCCCCAATAATTCCATAGGTTTAGTGCCTAAGTTCCTCAAATGCCTCTGGAAAAAGTCGGGGCAGTGGAAAAAGCCATGATTTATTCAGATTTGTCATTTTATGTCAGCCACTTGTATGGTATTTCAGAACCAGAGGATACAGATGCAATTACTAGACTATTTGATAAAACCAGAACAAAAGACTAAACTAAGCTAGGAAGGGTCCGGTGTGTTGAGCTCTTTACCCTGAAAGAATTATGTTTGAGGGAATTAAATAAGAAGAAACAGAAAAGACAAACAGCCTTACTCTCATCTGGGTTAGGTGAAGCGAGGATGGCGCTGTGCTTCCTCTTCACCTCCTCAACTTTCTCTGCCAGAGATTCGATAAAACCCCGGATCTCCTCCACCTGTCAAGAGAAAGACAGAGAGAGCAAGTGGTACTTTAGGTCTCATCAGTGCTGAGGCAGGAAGTACCAGTGATTAGTCTGAGTGATGTTGATAGAAACCAAACTGAAGATGTTATTATCATATTAGAGAGCAAGTTTAAGCAGGTTTAAGTGAAAGAAAACATAGGAAGGTTTCATGTTTTTGGGTACAATCATCATTTCTCTGTGACTTTCAAACACTGGAGGAATCTGTCATGTATGTGTGTGATGTGTGGACTAAATTAGCAGAAAAATGGCTTTATTCAAACTAAAATCTTTTAAATTAACATACACAGACATCCTCACCAACATCCAGCTGCTATTAATAATTAACATAAATAGAGCCACGTCCACTTCATCACAATTAATGCTTTTTTGAGGTCATTTTAGTCAACTGGCATGAAAAAATGAATCCCTATGTGCTGTGAAAATGACTCAGTTTTCTACTTTTGATACTCAGAAAGTCTTTCCAACCTGTGATGTAGGTATGAATCAGAGCTAAGGTACGTCTGTGCAATGACAGAGCTGCACAAAGCACCAAAGAAATGATGTGGGTACACTACATCGCAAAAGGTGTGTTGATAACCAAACATTAAACCCATATTTGATTGCTGAATATCTCATTATAAAACCATGGGACTTAATCTGCTGCAATAACAACCTCCACGCTTCCTGGAAGACTTTCCATAAGATATGGGTGCCTGGCTGCAGAGATTTGACTGAGCCACAAACACATTAGTGGGGTCGGCCGCTGATGCTGGCCGATAAGCTCTTGCTCACTGCCGGCGTTGCAGTTCACCCCAAAGTTGTTGTGTTGCGGTTGATGACAGTTCCACACCACACTCACAAAATCCTTTCATTACAGACCTCACTGCACAGGGACATTTTCACCTTGAAATAGGGAAGAGCCTTCCGCAAACTATTGTTACAAGGAACTACACAACTGTCCTCTGGTTTAGGTAACAGCTGGACGAGCAGCAGGTTACATCTGTCAGTGACTTCATCAATATCTACTTTCATCTCAGTCTGTCATCTACTCCCGATCACTTTCTCCTCCTCTACACCTGCTCCGCTACAGGCCAGCCTGCTCTCCCTTCATTCTTCTCTAAGATGAGTCACATCATTTGACTTTTTCATTTGCAACCGACCCTTTCTCTGTCACTTCTCAAAGCTTTGCCTTCCCTTTGGTTCTCCATCCATATCTTCTTGAGCACTCAGCCTGGGTCATTATTCTCCCATTATCTCTTTAATTAACAGCTGATTGGATCCATCTTTTTTTAATAACATAACTGGCTCTGGAAGACCACTAGGGAAAGACCAGAAGGCACACTGGGTGGATACAGACTTAAATGTATGTAAGACAGACAGGTGGGGAGAGATGACAAAGTTGAGTGAGACAGGAATGCAGGGAGGAAGACGTGGCAGAGACGGTAAGTGAGCAGAAGATGAAACCACTTTAAGCTATCTCAGTGTAGAGACCATGTGTTAGTGAGTCATGGTGCGTCGCTTAGGTCTCATAAGACATCAGGCAAATTATATTGGTGTAAGAAAAAAAAACTATTTCAGACATGCAGTAAATATAAACACACACACAAACACACACCGGTTTTATAACTTTCCTTTATAAACTTGATATAGAAATAAAATTGACATTGACATTGATATGCTGGTATCGATCAAGACAATCTTGTAATGCCCTGCTAACGAGCCAAATCCCACAGCTGCAAAAGTCTGTTTTCCTACTACTACATGTCCTTTTTGTTGTCAATCAAATTCTTATCTGGTAAGGAGACCAACTGGAGGGCATAGGGCCCCAGTTTGTGTCTTGCCTCTGCTCACTTCATTCTTGCATCATCTGGTGAGGGATTTTGGGGGGCATATAATGAGCCTTACTGCACAATGTAAGAAGTGCAAACATAATGGTGTCTATATGCATCTCAAAGTATGACTAATTCATTAAGATAAGGCTTACACTCTTTTAAATCCCCCATGTCATCAACTCTTACAATAATTTCTTTAAATGCTTTTATTGTCTCACTGCATAGTTGTTGTTGTCTTTAAAGCACTTTGTAACAGTAAATATGTTGTTAAAATGTCATAATAATCATAATTATAATCATCAAATGAAGGGACACATTCATTATTTTTAGGAGGTATAAATAGCTTGAATAGATAGAAATAGAAGAAAAAATAGAAAAAAAAGACTGAGTTTTCTTTAATTGATCATAATTAACCTGTTTCACTCCAATACTGATGTAAACTAACCTTTTATAGCATTGTAAAATGTTAATAACTGAATTCCTGAATGAATAAGATCAGAGCCTCAACAAAGCATCACATACCGCAGAAACATGTATACACACACTTCTGTCAAAGCTGTGAAGTGAAGTCAACATACAACATAGGGGGCGGCTGTGGCTCAGTGGTAGAGCGGTTGCCTGCCAATTGGAAGGTTGGTGGTTCGATCCCCGCCCCTGCAGTCATTGTCGAAGTGTCCTTGGGCAAGACACTGAACCCCGAGTTGCCCGAGTTGTATGAATGTTTATCTGATGAGCAGGTGGCACCTTGTACGGCGGCCCCGGCCACAGTGTATGAATGTGTGTGAATGGTGAATGTTTCCTGTAGATGTAAAAGCACTTTGAGCAGTTGTTAAGACTGGAAAAGCGCTATATAAATACAGCACATTTACATTTAACATATGGTACAGATTCGTTCTTACACATACAGACTAATAGTGTGGCTATAAAAGGCCCAAGTCAGATGTCATAGCCTACCTGCTGAACAACATAGTAGAAGGTAAAGGTGCCATTACACCTACCATCTGCAGTGATTCAAAAGCTTGTTTTAAACTCAATCACAGAGAAGGTGGTGATTGTACACTGCTTTGCTAGTTTGACTAGCCGAGGGGAATAAACTTCAAAGGCCACGTTCATTATGAAGAAATATGTCAACTGTACATGTAGTAAAGCTCTGTGCAGACATTTTCAAATGACACTTTGAAAAGTTTAAAAATAGTTAATGCTGATTCCCACAACCTATATCACATTTTCAGAACTTTATGTGTACAATATTTTGAAAATCCCGCATAAAGAAAAAGCGTTTGAGACACTCAACTACGAGTGACATCAAAGTAAAATAAATTGTCCATCCTGACTTCTTTCCCAGGATCTATAGATAGTCAAAGATGACTAACTTAAAGAAGTCAAAATTAAACAACCATTACAATTGTTGATCATGTGTATATCAGAATATTTTAGAATTTCATGAAAAATTGTCAGTTTTCTCTCTCATCTTAGATTCACTTTCCACTTGGGATCTGAGAGGTTTTGGATGTAAAGTACTTGATCTTGTTAAAATGATACATTTATTATTGTTTCGGGTTTCTTTATTGAGTATTTTGAAAATAATAAAATGCACCCTTATCAATAAATTGCAATATAAGCAATTATATCCGCACATAGATCCAGATACGCTGCACAGAGTAGTACATGATACTTAAATACACAGCCACATACACAAACAAATGCCACAAACACATTATGAAATCAATAGCCACACTCTGGGGGTGATGATTATGGTGTGAGTGAAGGACAAAAGGCAGCTGTGGTCTGTCTCGCACCCAGTCAGGGGGGAGAGCCTGATTAATCCTTCTCTCCCTCTGCACAGTCACTGTCTACACCCGCCTATGGCACATGTACCTGTTCCTCCTCTCTGGTTTGGTGTCTGACTTTTCCACATCACTCCACTTACTCTCTACTCTCCTTTCAAAATCTCTTGCTCAGTCTCAAACTGTTCACTTTTGCCTGCTGTCTCCACAATTCACTCAATCTCCTCTTTCATTGCCTTCTCACTTGAGGCAGATGTAACAGACTGAAATTCCTTACAGATAAAGAGACGTACATTTCAGTATCTAGGATGGATACAGACAGCCTATCAATGCCAACAAGCAGTGGCAGAACAGAAATGAGAGGAGACAAAAGACTGCAGAGTTCCCTCAGAGCTAAAACATCACAATTACAGTGTTTTAGCGGTTATTTTGAAGTTATACCATGTATTTCTCCTGTAATGATTGTCAAACCACAGGAGAGTAAGTCCTGGGTACAGACGTAAAAACATTGTTACTACATTTTTAGGGCCCGAGCGCCGAAAGCGGAAAAGCACCTATTGGAACTGAAGGAATTATTATTCTTCCGGCAAATTAATTGTCTTTTTGAGGGGCTTAACATATTCAAAAACTCACCAAGTTTGGCAGTTGCATCAAATCTGGTGAATATTTATGTATTTTAAGGGTTTTGGAAACAGGTGCATAAAAATGGCTTGCTAGCGCCCCCTACAAAATTAAGAAAATTGAGCCCCTGCAGTACGTTTAACGTAGACTCACGAAACTTGGTAAACACATGTAGCATGGCAGGACGGACATAAAACTCCACTGGAGCCATGCCCTAAACCCAACAGGAAGTCCGCCATTTTGAATTGAGAGTTCAAAATTTGTGATTTATTAGTGATTAGTGAGTTTGGCCATTTCCACATGTCGTACTTTAACAAACTCCTCCACATTTTGCCATCAAAAGCGGAATAGATAGCGCCACCAATTGGCAACAGGAAATCAGCCTTATATGACAAACATCATCCGATTTACATGAAACTTAGAATGTGTTGTCTACATGTGATACTGAGCCGCCCGCTATACTTTAACCACGCCCACTCACTCAGCCCACGCACCCTTCCATAACATTTGAACCGTTTAAGGTACAGTCTTGTGTGAAGTGTCATTGAACTCAGCACAGAGTTCCTTCTTCATTGGTGATGCCTTGGACCGCTCCCTATGCATAAGCCTCACCCACTTTCATAACTGGTGACCCATTAAAGGTATAGTGTTGTGTGAGGTATCAATGAACTCAGCAGAGACTTCCTTTTTTATTGGTGATGGTATGACCCAGCTCTATGATTCGGAAACACCCCCTTTTACAAATAATGTACTGTATGATGTAGAGTCTTGTGTGAGGTATAATTGAACTCAGTAGGGAGTTCCATCTTCACTGGTGACGATTTGCAGTGTCAGAGCCACACAAATGCACGGTCCCAAGTAGTGGCATCTGCCAGTAGCCCCGACGCACGCACATTAGCGTCCAACGCTGTTTGCAACTTTAATTACTTTTAGAATTTGTAACTAATAACTATAACTAACTTTTTAAAAGTAACTTGCCCAACACTGGTGGCTACAGAGTAATTAGTAAATGTTTCAATATGTAGCCAATCAAATACCTTTTGACTGCAACAGTGGCATAAAGCAGACCGCTAGGGAAGCCTTAACTTAAAACCAGAGATTATTTCTATTATGCAAAATCTTAAATTATGACCAGCCATGAAGCAGGCAATTAGTGTGTACAGTGTAAAAGTAAACCATTAGCTACACTGTTGCATGTAGATCAAAGGCAAGATCATGTTTATTGTTTCACAATCAACTATTTCAACATTTTATGTTGATGCACTACTATATATTATTATTATTATTTTATTTTTATTGTGGTAAATGCACATTTTAAATAATAGGTAGTTGCTGAGCGCACATGGTGAATGGAGTTAGAGAAATGACGTTCCAGCTGGTGCATACTTGTGTGTACTGCTCATCTTTTTCCTTTCTTTTCCTTTATATTTCGTAAAGTGTTCTTTCTGCCATATTTTAGTAATCATCAGAAATCCTTACATTCATACTGTATATTCAAACATAAACAAACTGGTGTCCCATAGCAACAATATAATCAAAGATAGAATGGAATAGAATCAATAACCATTTGGATTGAAAACATAAGAATACATGTTGTTGTCATAACAACACACTGAATACTGGGGCCCAACTTTAGTTCTGACACACATTCACTCAGACTGCAGTTTGTATCAGAGAGTCATTTGACAATCAAAAGGTGCACATTGCAACAGGAGAAAAAACACTGGAAAACATGGAATTCAACTCCAGAGAGATTCAACAAATCAATTTCTATCTCAGTTCACTTGAAGAACAAGTACGGTGTGAGCTGAAGGACAGCGAGGCGACGCTCACCCAATGTGAATCTGAGGGGAGAGTTCACCTGATCATCCGAGAGGACTTGCTGGCCACTCTCCTCGATCAGCTCCAACAACAGAGAGAGGGCAGTAGTTGGGGCCATGAGAAAGTGCTGATGCAGAGGGAGGTGTGTGACTTGAAAGTTCAGCTGGCTGAACGTGTCCCCTCCCC
>NC_045735.1:28278418-28279165 GCF_008692095.1 Etheostoma spectabile | reverse complement strand
ACAGAGCATCTGAAATCCCAGCTGGGAAAAATCAGCAACAGGCTACGAAAAGCCCAAAAAGATCTGGACCTGCAGTACTTCCTCACTGAAGACCTGAAGGTGGAATTGGAGAAGATGAAGGGAGAGAACAAGGCCCTGAAAAAGGAAGTGGAGACTCAGAAGATGGAGCTTTGTAAAGAGAGACAGAAGCTCAAGGTAAGTAAGACCAACGTGGAGTTAGAGTTGGAGAGCTTTCTGGAGATGGAAAGGGCTCAAGCTCAGGGGTTGAAGGATACATTGAGCAAGATGGAGGAAGCTCTCCAAGAACATCAGAAGGAGGCAAAGGAGATACGGGAAAGATCCCAGGCTTCCCATAGATCCCAGCTGGATGAGGCTCCGGCTGAACAGGTTCCCTCCCCACCCAGGGAAACAGAGCATCTGAAATCCCAGCTGGGAAAAAATCAGCAACAGGCTGCGAAAAGCCCAAAAAGATCTGGACCTGCAGTACTTCCTCACTGAAGACCTGAAGGTTGAATTGGAGCAGATGAAGGGAGAGAAGGAGGCCCTGAAAAAGGAAATGGAGACTCAGAAGATGGAGCTTTGTAAAGAGAGACAGAAGCTCAAGGTAAGTAAGACCAACGTGGAGTTAGAGTTGGAGAGCTTTCTGGAGATGGAAAGGGCTCAAGCTCAGGAGCTGAAGGATAAATTGAGCAAGATAGAGGAAGCTCTCCGAGAACATCAGAAGGAGGCAAAGGAGATACGGGAAAG
>NC_045735.1:28278332-28278408 GCF_008692095.1 Etheostoma spectabile | reverse complement strand
TCCCATAGATCCCAGCTGGATGAGGCTCCGGCTGAACGTGTTCCCTCCCCACCCAGGGAAACAGAGCATCTGAAAT
>NC_045735.1:28278054-28278322 GCF_008692095.1 Etheostoma spectabile | reverse complement strand
CTGGGAAAAATCAGCAACAGGCTGCGAAAGTCCCAAAAAGATCTGGACCTGCAACTTCATTACTGAAGACCTGAAGGTTGAATTGGAGCATATGAAGGGAGAGAAGGAGGCCCTGAAAAAGGAAGTGGAGACTCATAAGATGGAGCTTTGTAAAGACAACGTGAGGTTGGAAAGCCATCTGGAGATGGAGTGGGCTCAAGCTCAGGAGCTAAAGGATAAATTGAGCAAGGTAGAGGAAGCTCTCCTAAAACAGGACGAGGAGGCAAAG
>NC_045735.1:28277880-28278044 GCF_008692095.1 Etheostoma spectabile | reverse complement strand
AAAGATCCCAGGCTTCCCATAGAGCCCAGCTGGAGATTCAGGACCAAAGCAACAAGAACCTCACGGATGCTCTTGAGAAAAAGTATGAACATCAGCTGGAGAGTCACCTCAACCAGTGGAAGGAGAACAAAGCTTCCCTCCTTCAGGCCACAGAAAGCCTGAAG
>NC_045735.1:28277727-28277870 GCF_008692095.1 Etheostoma spectabile | reverse complement strand
CAGCAGGAAAAAGAGCAGGAGTGGGAGAGAATTGAGACCACCTTGAGGTCCCCAGCTGGTGGATCTTCAAAGCCTGGTAATGCAAAAGCCAAAGAAGAAGAAGTGGTACAGAAAGCTTCTGCCTGGCTGAGGAAGAGAAAATG
>NC_045735.1:28276782-28277717 GCF_008692095.1 Etheostoma spectabile | reverse complement strand
GTACTGGTATAGTATCTGTCTGTCTGTCTGTGTGTGTCTGTGTCTGTAAGTCTGTCTTTGTGTGGGTCTGTCTGTTTGGATCTGTCTGTGTATGGACCTGTCCTTCTGTCTGTTTGTCTCTTTGTGTGTGTGTGTGTGTGTGTGTGTGTGTGTGTGTGTGTGAGAGAGAGTGTGTGTGAATGTGTGTGTGTCTGCATGCGTGGGTGCGTGCTGGGCTGTGTGTGGCTGTTGTTCTGTCTGTCTTGTGTATGTGTGTCTGTCTGTCTTTATGTGTGTGTGTTGTTGGTTGTCTGTGTGTCTTGTGGTCTGTCTGTCTGTCTGTCTGTCTGTCTGTTCTGTCTGTCTGTCCTGTCTGTCTGTCTGTGTGTGTGTTGTGTGTGTGTGTGTGTGTTGTTGTGTGTGTGTGTTTGTGTGTGTGTGTGAGTGGATCTCTCTGTTGTGTGAGTGGGTCTGTGTGTGTTTGGGTCTGTGTGTGGGGGCGTGTGTGGTGGTCGTGCGTGTACGGTGTGTGCATGCATGCGTGTGTGTGGGTCTGGTGTTGCATGCAGCGTGTGTGTAGTGGTCTGTGTGTGTGTGTGTGTTTGGGTCTGTGTGTGTGTGGGGTGTTTGTGTGTGTTGTGTGTGGTGGCGTGTTTGTGTGTGTGTGTGTGTGTGTGTGTGTGTGTGTGTGTCTGTGTGTGGCGTGCATGTGTGTGGGTCTGTGTGTGTGTGCGTTTGCTCGCAGGGCGTGTGATGCGTCATTGCAGTAGTGTTGGAGTAGTAGAGCTGATAGTCAGTGCGTGCTACATGCTACATGCTACATGCTACATGCTGCTCACCACTCTCTGCTTCCAGCTACTGCCACCGGACAGCCCTTTGTTTTCAGGGGCTGAATGAGGAGCTGAGTGTGTAAGCCTACTCCGCCGGTACATAGCCTCTCCACTGCCAAGACCTCG
>NC_045735.1:28276381-28276772 GCF_008692095.1 Etheostoma spectabile | reverse complement strand
CCCGTGGCACACATGGTAACTGGTCCCTTGTGGTTCCAAGCTAAGTTGTACAGGATCTTGGAGCAGCAGTGGGCCCCAGAGACGCGGCACGCAGGCCCATCGGTGAATGGAAACGCCCTGATGCCCGTCAACCACTGTCCCAGTTATGGGACCCCAACAGCGGTACAGGTGGAAGGTGTTGGTGTGAGAACCACCACAACGTTTGGGAAAGAGGAAGAAGGCAACCCCACAGCCAAGTGGGTTAAATCTGGAGGGTACAGTGGCTTGGGAAGCAAACCCTGTGGCAATGTGAGAAAACTGAAACTATTCCTCACAACTATATAATAATTGTGCATCCACACAAACACTAGCTATAAAAATGATATCATGTTTGTTGGTGTGCCGGCCCTGG
>NC_045735.1:28275846-28276371 GCF_008692095.1 Etheostoma spectabile | reverse complement strand
CCTGTCCTACATGTGTACTGTGGTTTGTCTTGTTAACTTGCAGGTGTAGAGGAGGCGATAATGAGATGACTGATCACCTGGCCGGTCCTCCCAGACTATTTAACCCCGCCTGCCCCGAGACCGGGTGGCCGCATTCTCCTTACGGCGCACCTACATGTTTTCTCTCCGTTTGAGTTTTCCCTTTGTTAACTGCTGACAACATGCACCTCACATTCTCCATTATATCCATACACCTTCATTCATCACTGATACTGAGAAACACACCTCATCGTGCTCCTGTTTGCATCATTATTTAATAAATATCACTTTATTATTGTTACGTTGCTGTACATCTCAGTGTTTTGTTGTGGCCTGGCAGCCAGTCGTAACAAGTTGGGGGCTTGTTTGTCGTGAGTACAAAACCAGGCCCTTGATTATAGTTTTCCTCAATTAATCCTAGTTAGTTGCAGTTGAGGTAATTTGGTTTAGTTGAGCTAGTCTACTGTTGTTTAAATGTTAAGTTGCACTACAGTCATGTGTAATATA
>NC_045735.1:28257300-28275836 GCF_008692095.1 Etheostoma spectabile | reverse complement strand
ATAAATCAGGGAAACGCAAACGCTCATTTGCATCCTAAACCCCTCAAAATCTAAATTGGCTCAAATTATTTTATTTCCATTCATCTTCATCCGCTTATCCGGTATCGGGTCGCGGGGGCAGCAGCTCCAGTAGTAGTAGTATAACATTATTTTATTTGTTAATTATAATATACTAAATATAGGTTTTTGTCCTGAGATACATGTTGGTCATCCAAAGAAAATAATTAACCCTCCTGTTGTCCTCAGGGTCTAATTTGACCCATTTTCAAAACGTTTTTAAATCAGAAATTAGGGTTTCCTTCAACCAAATTGTAAAAAAAAAAACGTAGATGGTTCCACACAAAGCTCCTCACAAGTTAAACTACTGATCAGTTCACTATTTTCATTGCATTTGGGTGTTTTAATTTAATAGCATTTTAAGAAAAAAAAGATTTAAGAACACTGAAAAAAGTCCAAAAAAAATCAACAAAAACATTGTAAAAAGTGAGAAAGAACTTTGGGTAAATTTAGAAAACGTCAAAAAGTGACAACAAATGTCAAAACAACAAAAATGTCCCAAAAAAAAATCAACAAAGTCTTTTGGGAAAAGTGACAAAAGTCCCTTAAGAAGGTTTTAACTCAAAATTTTGACCCAGACTAAACTAAATGTTGGTCTACGGGAAGACAACACAAGGGTTAAATTAACATCACGAGGGCATTTCTTTCAGGACATTTTGCAGGTTTACTATGAGTAGCCTATTATGTAGCTTTAGACTTTAAGAAAAAACAGGTTTATTTAGGATCACAGAGCCTTTCAAACACAGCTGCCTTTTCATAACCAGTGACCCATTTAAGGTAGAGTCTTGTGAAGTGTCACTGAACTCAGCAGAGAGTTCCTTAATCATTTGTGATGGTTTGGCCCGCCACAATGTGTAAGCCACACCCAATTTCATACTATTTGAACCGTTGAAGGTACACTCTTGTGTGAGGTGTCATTGAACTCAGCAGAGAGGTCCTTTTTCATTGGTGACAATTTGCAGTGTCTGAGAGCCGCGCACATGCCAGTAAGCACAACGCGCGCAGGTTAGCAAGGGCCAGTCCAACGCTGCTTGCAGCTTCAATTTTAAATTGTGTTGCTAGAATAAGGGTTGCAGAGGACACTGGGAGACAGTGTTAGACAGCGAGCTTAAGGTGCAAGCTGCCTGTGCTCCGTCTCTGTCTTCTTACTACTGGTGCTACTGTGACACAGTTTCCCTTCGGGGATCAATAAAGTATTTCTGAATCTGAATCTGAATCTGAATAAGGAGGCTTTTGGTCATCTCCCTTTGGAGACTTTCAAAAGGATGGCCAACTGGGACTAGATTTACAGATAGATCAAGCCCACATTGGAGGGATTAAATCTCCCAGCCGCACTGGAAAAACGTCTTTGGCTGAGGACATTTGGGTTGCTCTGTTTGTCTGTGAAGACACAGTGACCCTTATGGGAAGAGCACCTGAGGAAGTAGAAGCCTTCACTTACTTAGGCAGCGTCACTGACAGGCAGGGCGGCATGGATACAGACGTCAGAGCCAGAATCAGATTCATTAATCCAGTTGAGAAACCTTTGGACCGCCAAAGAAAGAAGCAAGTGGACAAAACTCAGCCTATACTATGCATTTGCTACTCTGCAGATCAGAGACGTAGAGGACAACTAAGAACACAATGACAAAAGTACAAACATTCATCAACAGCTGCCTGAGTCGGATCCTGAGGTTCCACTGGCCAGATATCATCAGCAACAATGACCTCTGGTAGAAAACATATTTCCCACATGTTTATATTATTACTGAGACTATTCTCCTTAATATATTTAATATCTACACAGGGATTTTGATTGATGCACCTGCAGCTCGGTCACAGATCTCCGGGTGATATGTCTGTTGTCTCATGTTGCTTTGAAAACTCGCATATCAAAGTGCTGATTGTCCGACCTCTTTCATTACTCACAAATGCAGCTAAATGGAATCCAACCTCACTCAATACCTTTGTAGCAGCATTTAAAATGGTGATTTAAATACATCAAAATTGAAGCCAGTCACTATTTTCATAAATTGACAGATGCAGATGTTTTAGAAGGACTGCTACGTAAGATATAAGATATATGGCAGTGACAGATGAAGACAGACATGATAGATGATAAATGATAATAAATATGGATTATATAGAGGAAGTCTCCCTCAACCCCATTCTTATTTGAGCCGAATTATCCTGCTTTTTAAGCCACTTAATATGGAAGATGTACAGTATAGTAGCACCAATAAAAATGGACACCATAATCATAATCACTGTAGGATCCCCAAACTTATAGATTTTTATAGTATTGCATAGTACTTATGTTAAAATTGATTAACAAAATTGTAGTGTATTGTGTTGTAATGTGTAATGTAATTATTTTGTAGTGAAGTGTACTCTATTATATAGCAATCAACAGTACAATATAGAACCTAAGGGACAGCCATCTATTTAATATGTGATATGAGAGAGAGAGATAGATAGAGAAAATAAAAAGAAGGCAAAATCAGGACTGTAAGAGAAACAAACCTGTTCAAAGAATTCATCCATAAAGCCTTTGTCCATCCCCACAGCGACTTCGTCCTCCTCCTCTGTCGTCTCCTTCCCCTGGACAAACACAAAAAAATGTAAGACTTAATTGTACGACTGTAACACAGGTCACACTCTCCCCACTCATCCACCCATCAACTGATTAGACACAAGAAGCACTTAATGACACTTGTAATTAGAGCCACAAGACGAGTGATTAGCAAGTTATTATTGAATTAGGACCTAGGGGCCAAGAAAACCTTGACTTTTAAATACTTCAGCCTGCACACTCATACATCAGCATACAGATACATACAAACATTTAGGCATAACAGAATATTGTGGGTAATATGTCAATTTGCTTGAAAAGATTGATATCTCTTTCATATCTTTCCATTAAATTTGAAGCTACACGACTGGAAATAGGGGGAAACAGCTAGCCTGGCTCTGTCCAAAGGTAGCATAGTTCACCGACCAGCACCTCTAAAGCTCAACAATTTACACGTTATATCTTATTCATATATTTTAAACAAAAAGCAAGTATGAATACAACATTTGGTGTAACAGGAAAGTTGTTGTGCCAAACAACACAGTATCTCTCTGTAAGAAAGTTCAATTCAATTCAATTTTATTTATAGTATCAATTCATAACAAGAGTTATCTCGAGACACTTTACAGATAGAGTAGGTCCCAACAGTTCTAGTAGTTTCCTCCAGAGCAAGCAACAGTGCAACAGTGGCGAGGAAAAACTTCCTTTTAGGCAGAAACCTCGGTCAGACCCAGGCTCTTGGTAGGCGGCGTCTGACGGGCCGGTTGGGGTTAGAATAAGAGTGGAAATAACAAAAATAGAAAAAAATAGTAGTTTGTAGCAGTTCTTTGTAATAGTTCATGGCATGGCAGAAAGTAAATGTTTCTCCAAGTGGAATCTGCTTTTAAAACGACTACAGGTCTTTGAATACAAGGAGTACCACTAGACAACAACAAAAACTTGAAAAATTGTATATTTACATAAGCAAGATCTAAAATTGTTCATAAAATAACATGTATTATAAATTACAAAAGGTTGGGAATAAAATTATCTAACTTTTCCATTAAACCAAAACAGAACTTTTTCTTTTTTTCCATATTTTACATGATCACAAAAAACATATAAGTCCTAGCCTGTCTATAGCAAAATATTAAACTTTACAGTTCAAATGGTTCATCTTAAAAAAGTTACAACTTCTCAAACTTTCCAGCATCTATAGCCAATGATTCATTGTGATATACATGTTCAATTCTAATCACATATCAGCCATTACACTACATTAGCAGTGATCTCATGTGGCGTAATATCATTCATCTAGCCTCTGTCAAACTAATTCACTTCCCCATTAGAGATCCATTTGCTTCTTGCAAACGCTGTAGAGCTGGAGCGTAGTTTCCTTCTTCTTCTGGCTGAAATCGTATGCTTATTCTCATCCCAAATATTTGCCAATTGAAAAAATAATCTGCAAAAATAATTGCAGCCCTTGATTAAAAAATGTAGCACAACTACAGAATCTTATAATAAATGTACTTTCATAGTTGTGTATATCAAAGGATTGTGTTCATTTCTACTTCTCAACAACACGCAACCTCCGATCTCCAGCCACCTCCAATCCAATCTTCACTGACCCAAAAGCAAAAATCCCTCAAGTCTTGCTGGTTTAAAGCAAGTGGAGTTCTGTTTGAATGCAGTGAATAGTGAGCATGATGTTCTGGGATCCAGAAGACTTTAAGCCATGCAGTGCCTTTTACAAAAGGTAAAAACCAAGAAAACAATCTTTACACCAGCAGGTCCAGTTAATATATAAAATCTGCAAAGAATTGCATTAAGATATTATTTTCATCCCATATATGTGTGCAGGCAGTCAGCCAGGTTTGTCTAGACTCCAGACAAAGACACTAATGTGCATGCATTAGTCCAGCAGTGCAGAGTGCAGGAAGCAGGAGAAATCATCATATAAGTTGGGGATGCCATTTTTATTAGAGGTTATGTATTGCTTGCATGTGTTTAACAGTTAATTCCTCTTTAACTGTTTAATACATCCATGACAGCTACCTAGATCACTGATATGCTAATCGAGAGCTAATTGTTGTTGACGCCTGTGCTGGTAACATGACTGTACCTTAACACAACAATGGAAGTCTCTCAGTGTGGTTCTGCTGAGGCTCTGTGGAGTCTAAAGTGTTTTTCCCATATTTTTTTTTAAAGTGTATTAAAATAAAGAAACACAGATCAAACTTAACAGAGGATAATCCACTGAGACTTAAACAAACACATAGCAGCAACGCCACAACATTTTTTAATTAATATCAATAAAATTAAAAATAAAAAGAGCAAGGCCGGAATTACACCCCCTTTGCTTGTGATGACATTTCAAGTGATCAAAACCAAGTTTTTCCAAATGTACTGTATATGTCCAACTCCATTCTGTGGAGAGTTAACGTGTGATGTGCAGACACGGAAGTGGAGAGGCAGAAAAGAAATTTTGGAAAACAGGCAGAAGAACAGCAGGAGAGGAACCATTTTGTGAGAAAAACGTCTGAGAGGACAGACTTTAGCAAGAGATGGTGAGGCAATTGACGCAAAACTAAGTGAGAGGAAGGCAGAGCCACTGTGATCGCGCTTATACTAATTTAAACTCACTCAGACTTGGTTCAATCCAAAAAAAACTGGATTGTTTTATTTATTATAACTAAAAAATTTGAAATTAAAACGATTTTTCCTCAATATTCCTAACCTGAGGGTTTATCTTTAAAGGGCCCACCTATCATGACAACAGCCATGGTGGGTGTCATTTTCTTGGTGTGGAGTAAAACTCTTCAGATGGGATCAATACATAAGTTTGGTGTTGGTATGGCAATGAGGTGCATTGTGGAACTGCAGACTAGTGGAAGCAGAGAGCAAATAGGCGGCAGCAGCAGCAGGAGGCAGAGGAGGAGGACGACAACAAGCAGGGAATCAGAATAAGCTCCGAGAGCACCAGTAATGTGCACCGCCTCCACACAGAGATGCTGTATCTCCTGCAGAGAGAAGAGCACTTTGGTCTGGCTTTTTCTTTGAGTGGTCAGAAGGGGAGAAGATCCAAGCGATGCCCCCCAAACCTCCACCTCCCCCCCAGATCTGAAGCTCCCGCATGCTGAGCCACATTGACGCTGCCTGGGAGAGGACATCAATGCTACATTCTTGACTCGGCCCACAGACTTGACTGTCCACACACAGAAGATGCTCTAAAGTCAGACTTGCAAACATCCATGCACACAACAGCTCACTGATGTAATATATATGTTATATACAACAGAAAGTTAACACATGGAGAGATCAAGGCCTACAAAAGCCGGTCCCCATTAGGCTATAACCCTTCCATTCACTTTGCCTCTGGGGAACACACATGGGTGAAACACCGCGGCAAGAGTAGTGGCCTGATTATGCTGTTTATTAGATTAGAGAGTTGTTCTAGGCACCGTGCCAGCAGGGAGTCGCTCCATACAGACAAAAGCCAGAGCTTGAAGATCCAGTGAAAACAGGGGTGCAGGAAATATAGTCCACGAGTGTGGGAGCAAGAGACAAAACAGACATCTAGTGTGCGGGGTACAAAATCACAGCCCTCAACACAGACAAAAAAGGAAGAGGCGAAACAACACAATAATTATTCAAAGCTGTGAAAGTGTAATTGTATGTGGAAAAAGAGGACATAGAGACGTGTGTGAGCGTGTTGATGTGTAAGTACTAAGGTTAAACGGAGAGGGTGGGACTATAGTGATCATGCGAGCGCATTCAGATCCTTTTCACGATTTTATAAGAAAGAGAAAGACTGTTCAAGTAGAGATGGAAAGTCATGTGGGCAGCACTTTATTGTCCTTTTGTGTTTCCATATTAAAGCAGACCAGTTTCCTGCATCTTCGTAATACAGTCAATTCAAGCAGCTTCCTGGAGTCCCATTAGAAATGACTGCTGCACCAGATTTATATTCATAATACAGATAGGTAACATCAAGATTAAGATCAATTAAGATTAATGTATCCTCTATTAGTCCCACAAGGGGAAATAATAATGTACACTCTGTTGTTATTACACATATTACACACAGGTCTGAATTACACACAAATGCTCAGTACCTATACACTACAATACAAATATGAACAATATTTAAAAGCGTTGCTGCTCACACAGTATGTAAATCTGCTTTTAGGACCAAGTTTCCAACTTTTAAATAAAGCTTGCATCAACATCAAAAGCCATTTGTCTAAAAAGCTTAATGATACAAAAGTGCCTGAAAAGTTAAAAAAAATTAAATGGCTCACATTAACCATAACTCCATACGCCCCAATGTATTTGATGGGGTAGTACTTTGTCAGTGCAGCGTATCTTCATAGAACAGTCTTGAATTTTTAGATGACATCAACGCATTCAAGTCAAGGGAACTTTACCATCTCTACCATCCATCCCATAAACGTAAACGGGGCCTTAGCCTAATTCAAACCTTAAAGGGACAGTTCAACAAAATTACATAACACATATATTCTCACTAGCTATGCAGGTAACTTTGGTTACTTTGTCCAGAATCTGTTTCTGAGATTTCAGTTGCCACCCGCCGATACAATGAAGATTTAATAAGTGATTCTCACAGAGAAAATCTTTTTTTTTTTTTTACCAGTATCAGTGTCTTGGGTACAGACCTTGCAGTGAACAGTTTTCTTAGACATTGTCAAAGACAGCAAGGTGAATTATCCCGAGTAACTGAGACTTTGTTTCTGGAATGACATGTTGCTGTTTAAAGTTTTGATGCACTAACCAGGACAAACAAATTTCTATTCACCTCCAATGTAGTGGTGCGGTGATAGAACTCTCAGAGACGCATATCCGAAAACCTGGGCAAATGAAACCAAAACTATCTGCACGGTGAGATACCATTAGAAGTCAGTGAAAGTCTCAAACCAAGTATTTTGGAAGAAGTAAAGAGAGGCCAGTGTCCTTACTTTCCAAAAATACCAATGCTCACAAAGACATTTAACAGCACATATAAACAAAAAATCCTACTTATATAAATAGCCATGGCGGTGCCTTCATCTGCTCCCTCAGGACATTCACCACCGACAGGCTGAGAGATCTACAGTCTATAGGTATCCAGGAACAGCTGGCAGAAACATCACACAGGAAAATTCATTTTAACTTTCATTTTAAGCATGAAAGCTGATGCTTGCATCCACAGTGACTTTTTAATTCATAAGTCACCAGAAAATCCAAACAATGACCATGATATATATTCAATTTATCAAAATCAAACGGAGCATTGGTGGCACAGAGCAGAGCTGATGCTGACACAGCAAAACCATGGATCAAAATACCGGCCCATAATTGATGGATTGCCCAGCTGGTCGGCCGACTGTCAGCGTAAATTAGCGGCGGATGGGAGAGGAGGACACAGTGTAGGGCTATCGAGACAGGATAATTACACAACCAGGGAGCAGCGTGGGTGACAAGAGGACACAGGAAGTGATAGGGTGAGCTGTTCCTTTCACATTACTGTTTTGTCTCCTCGCTGATAACTACAACGGGAGCAACCTTTGAAGAAAATCAACATTTGATTCAGGACAGGCGCTGATGTGTAAATGTCTGCAGATGTGGTCCGCTGGAAAAAAAATTAGAATACCTTGGACATAAGAATACAGATCAAGAATTTTTGTTTTAATGTAAGATACACATATATGTGCTGTAGTACTTCCAAAACAAGCTTATTTGAGTTTGAATCTGGTACAACTGCGGAACACAACGCTCTACCTTCTGTATGTAATAATTATTTCAGCAACCTTAGCACTATTCACAACTGCCAAACCAGAAACAGACTTAATTGAGTTTTGTGTAACGTGTAAACACAACCAACCCTAATAAAGTAGAAGCTTTAAAGCATGTTGACTGCCCAAATTTAATATTTTGGCCTGGTTCCACATCTGGAAAATCTGGAGCCAGAAAATTAAATATTCTCAGTAATTCCAACTGATCTGGCTCACTGCCGGGTATTTCCTAGTTGGAAAAAGAATCATGCCAATCAGATTTTTGTAGGTGGGACTTATCTTCCTGTGTCAGATGAAAAATGGTTATGAGATCAAGGCTCATGAATTGACATTCATTTCTTCAATCAACATCATAAACGTTAACTGCTGTAATTTCAAGTACTACCCCAGCTTTGACTGGAAATGACGTCCTTAGGGCGGCACACAAAACAGCTAACATGAACACAATTTCAGACTGCAAATTTAAGTAAGACAAAACAGTGACTTAGGGTGAACATCAAGCTAGGAGTTTCTCAAAGTGGTGCTAGAGTCTGGAATTCAATCCATCACATTTTGAAAACCTTTAACCCAAAGACGTTTCTATTTTACTTTTAGTGTGAATCTCCATTGACAACGCTTACAGAGATTTAATCGTCACTCTTTAAGGGCTCCCATGAAATGGCTCTTGGCTGTGTTTTCTCTGCAGGCACGTCATTTTACTGTGAATTTTTTTATGGGGTTTTTCCATTTGGCTTTTTGTTCAAATAGACTACATCTAGTTCCTGCTTTGCATTCTAGTGAGAAACAGATCTGGGCCGAGGTTAACAGGGTGATTTTATCAGCCCTGCCCGCAGCGAGCGGGGTTCAGCAGTAACACAAAGAAGAGGAATGTGGGTGGGAGAAGAGATGAAGCGCTGCCATCACAGCAGCACAGAGTCAAAGTGTGTGTATGTGGAACAATTTCCTTTTTTTCCCCTAACAATCCTCCTCAACGTCCTCCCCCTTTAATCATCTTCCTTTTTCCTTTCTCATTTACCCTGTCTATCATTCTCTTGCCTCTTTCTCTCTCACTCTCCTTCCTCCAGGCTTTAGATTCACTACAGCAGCTGGCCTACACAACATGGACTTGGTTACCTTTGTCTCGCTCATCCCCCTCACGCCTTTACTTTGTGTTTCTCTTTTCTTCTTTAACATTAACATTATCCTTCCTCGAGACCAATTTATCCAACCAAAACTTACACTTTAGATGATTATTATTATTAGCTGGTCCTGAGGGAAATGCCCCGTTCTGTGTATTATTATGAATTATGAAATGATAAATACACTTTCCTCATGCAATTCTCTTCTTCTTGAGTTTATCTATTTCCCACATTGCATCCCTCTTTTGCTCTTCCTTCCATTATCCTCTCCGTCTTTCATCCCTCTCTGCCCTCTGCGTCCCTCACATCTTTCTAACCTATAACAATATACTTATCAAAGTAATGACATTTAAACACGCCTAAATACTAATTTGCAAACTGCCACACCATGAAAGGTTAAATAATGACTTATGATGCGATAAAAGCGCGTCTTTCCACAAATCAATGATAAATCAATTTTAGGCCTGACTTCAAATGTCTGCAGCTGCCAATTCTCACACAGAAGTCTTTCTTTTGCAGGAACTCAGAAGAGACGACTGACCTTTTGGACTAAATAGTGGATGCTTACTTCCATTTTGGCTTATTAGCATGTAATTGGCCAATGGGTATGATATGAATACGTAAATGACATGCTGTTGAGGATTTTCATACACAAACTGTTCTGACCCGGGCGCGTGTGTATGCAGTTGCGGGTGCTCGGTCAGTGTTCAGCTAGTGTATATCCTTGACTTCCAGGATTGCTCCGGTGCCGCAGGAAATTCCGATGGATGCATATATTTTAGCCGATTTAATTTTCTTTCCGCTTTCTTTTTTGTTGTAATTTACTCCGGTGGATTTCTGAGGACTATGGTTAACTGCTCCTCAGATCTCTGCAGGGTAAATCCAGCCAGCTAGCTAGACTATCTGTCCAATATGACTTTTCTCTCGCACAACGTAGCGGCTCTGTGCAGAGCTTAGAGGCGGCCATGATGATTGCGATTGGTTTAAAGAAATGCCAATAAACAAGAGCACGTTCTCTCCCATCCCAGAATGCTATGTGGAGTGGCCAGACCCTCCTCCGCTCCACAGCGTGTGAATGGTTTGGCAAAGCGAGACTAGTGTTCAGCCTTGCAGGAGTGTGTGGGAAAATGTCATAAAACTTCAGTTGAACTTTAATGACAGATCAGAGGCAGGGAAAAGAGATGTGTTGTCACCACATATGCCATGGCTTTTCCCACCCCCAGTTCCTTCTCCCTAGAGTGCCTCGCTGACCATGAAGGATGATGACAGCACCAGTGCACCACTAACACAATTATATTGTAGATATGGGGGATATGTAACAGAGAATGAGGAGGATGTCAAGGAATGGCAGGATGTAGAAAAAGAATCACAGTAAGAGGGCCAGATGAAAGAGCTGTAAGATGAGAAGTGCAGAGAAAAACAAAGAAAAATATCAGAAAACAGAGGTGGAAAAGGCAGACTGAAAAAGAATTTTATTATTGAGCAATTTTCTTGATTTATTTATTAATGTATAGTTTTTAAAATGTCAGAAAAAAAATTGTAACCACAATTTCCTAAAACCCAAAGTAATGTCAGAAAAAATGCTTGTTTTGTCTGACAAACAATCCAAAACTTAAGATATTCAGTTTTCAATTACATAAGAAAAAAAAAAGGCAGGAAATCCTCACATATCAGAAGGTGGAACTGGAAAAATGTTTGGCTTAAAAATGCCTTCAATAATTAATCAATTATCAAAATTGCTGCAGATTATTAGTCCGTCTGTCAATTCACTAAACATAAAAAACAAAACAAAAATATCATCAGTTGTTTTAGCAACACTAGGACGTATGATTCGTGTGCATCAGGAAGTCAAGAGGGACTAGTGGGACTAGCTGTTAGCCACAAAGGTCACAGAGGAAGAATTTTGTCGTCCATGGATGGCCAGACCAAATGCCAAACTGCACTCAAAATTGACTTCTTTTAACCATGTTTTCAGCCTCAAAAGGCAAAGCTCTAAAAGGCCACTGTATGGTACCTGCTCGGCATCAAACAGCAGACAGACCAGCTAGCTGTGGAGCGTTTAGCAGCCGAAGAGCCGGATATTTCTCTCAGGAATTAGTAGACCAAAGACAGAGCAAAATCCATAAATCTGCTGGATGTGTAATTATAGAAAACATTTACATAACAAGTTTGCCTTATCCACTGTAATATAAGGTTGTGTCAGCTTCCTACCCCTAAGAGGCCAAAACGTTATTGCAAGTAGTTGATTTAAACCAAACCATGGTCTTGTCTTAACAAAGTAATTTTGTGGTTTGTAACAATTTTGGTGGGAACTGACAAATGATGTCCAGCCGATCGAGTCATCAGGTCAGACACCACCCATGTCCTTCTGCACGGGGGCGTAGCACAAAAATTCTGGGCCATGTAGAAAGGCATTTTCTATGGGCCCCTGCCTGAATCCACAGCTATTCATTCTAGCACCTTTTTGGGGAGATCCTCACATGAGGGCCCTGGGTACTCAGTATATTATTATTAGGAAAGATTATCACCTAACAAAGACAGACAGAGCTACTGATGGGGGGGCCTGATGAAGTCAGTTCATAGCCTTAATCTCCAACAATTATCTGTGATAAAAGGTGTTATCTGCATTGCTAAAGAACCACTGCTGCCATTGACTATGAGATGATGTGAAAGGGGAGGTCTGTACACTACAAATTTTAGCAGCGCTAACAAATATGACCCTAAGCTTATTCTCCCACTGCAGAAGGGAAAAGCCTGATTACAGAATTGTCTTTATTTATTATCAGGATGTACATTAGCTGATGCCTTGGGAGCTGCTATTCTTTATGAGAAACACAGGAATAAACAATAAGATTTTCCCACGTGGTCAACTCTATAAAACCCATCAGCAGATGTCAATTTCAAGGAACGCTCACAGGTAGAAGACCGCTCAAGAAATTAGCATAAATACAAGCCATTATTTCATGCTTCACTGGATAAGGATAATGTAATAAATAGTGATCCAATGGACCACCCATTCACACATTTCAAAAATAACTATTAGCAGCTGATATTGGAATTGTCACCTAATTTGCAAAGACAGACACGTTCCTGGTGAATTTCCAGATGGGTCACACTCATTTCACAGCTCAGTAATGCAATTATGCTGCCTTTATGTGTTGAATAATGTGTGTATGAATGTGCCTTTCTTAATAGCAACAATATAGGATGATTCAAGCGCATTTTGCTGCTGCTTAATTCACTCGTTTGTAGAGGCTTGAAACTTTGAACGAGGACCAATAAAACCTCTGCCCTCGCGGACAAGTGATCGATTTAACAGCAACCGATGTGGCTTTGTTCCCACAATGTTATTTATGTCACTGACAAAAGTGTTAGCAGCCAAGATCAGGTTGTGGGAAAAAAAACTAAAATAGGTGATGGCGTGGAATAAAGGTGAGCTGGATGTGAGGAGAAAAACAAAAGAGAAAAGGATAATGAAAAGAAACAAGAATCAAAGACACACAGGGCGCCTGAGTCGGTGCACCACATCCATCCTGTTAGTTAATGTGTCACTCTAACGCCAAACAGGCAGTGACAGTGACTACTCCCTCCATACTCACACACACAAAGAGCTGCCTGAATCAATACTAACACTGACTAACAAAGCTGCAAAGAGGGGGCAGAAGGGATAAGGAAAAGTAAAAGGGAGGACAGGAAGCCATCTGATAAATCCCTGATAGGAAAAGAGCAAAGAGCAATAACGGAGGAACTCACCATCACTGAGGGGATAAACAAAAGAGAGGCTTATTATTAAAAAAAGAGACGGAGAAGGGAAAAGAAACAGATATAGTCAATCAAACGACAAGACAAGAAGAAGAAAATTACAGAACTGATAAAACGTCAGCAGATAAACAATCACATTGGATTGGAACAGTTCCTGCGGTGTGTGAAATATGTAATAACCTCCTCCTTATGTTTCTACCTTAGGTTTCGGAGCTCGAAGACTGCTGAAAAATGCATCTCATCTGCGCCATCTGTCATTAAATCAATGCTTGGCCGACTGGGAGTGTATGACCATTTTAGTTATTGAGACTGACAGTTTTTTGGGCAGCAAGCTAATGAGCCACTGGAAGAGCAGAGTCATATGCAGGTGTTGAGCTCATATAGCTATGTGCATATGGGCAATGTTGGAGCAGAACCTGCACTCTCGCACAAATATGAGCAAAACTCAATTCCCTGCCAAAATGACACGTAATCAGTAAGCACACGGGTGAGTAAACTAGCAGTGTGAAAACACACAGACACAGAAGCAATGCAATCTGTAAAGCTCAATCTTCTGGGTTGTATGTGAAAATAAACACGTTTGTGATATCTAGGGATGTAGCGATTACTGGTGTAACGGTAAACCACGATAAAAATGTCGACAATAACGATTACCGGTTTCATTTAAAATATTATTATCACAGCGGAAACCGTGGGTTTAATCCGTCCCCACTTTTTCCGAGTCTTGGAAAGTTGCCGCGCAGGCGCACTGCGTAGCCTACAACGTGAGTTTCTTGGAGTTGGAATCATGGCAGAATGAGGAGACAGCGTTCAGGACATTTATCAGCCCTCTAAGACGACTAAGTCTGAAGCATGGCCATATTTTGGTTATTATATGAATGCCAAAGGACAGTTGATTTAAGACAGTTATCCTGTCTGCAGAACGCACAGGGAAAACGTTCCTGTTAAAGGCCGCGATAATACCGAAAACCGTGATTGTTTTGGTCACTATATCCGTGAGGTAAAAATATGTTACTTGAAGTGAAACATATTTCACCCATTTTAGCAATTAGCAAAACATAGCACAAAACAGTCCTCTCATTTTCACATGAGAGGACTGACAACATTAAACTTTAAGAAGATTAACAAATCCAAATTATACATGACAATCCAATGATAAGCATCAGCCCTGATGTTGGCCAGATGTCACCGTCCCTCTCAATGTCATTATAAAATGTAAAGTTTCCACTGTCAGCGTTAGGTTCATTAAGTCGCAGCGGTTAGGACTCAGTATCAGGAAAGAAAAGGTTGCATCTGTCAATTCCTTCTTAAAATCTAACATTCATGTCAATAAAGCCTCGGTTCCAGACTTTGTGTTGATAATTAAAGTCTTGCTTTTGCATGCAAATGCAAATAAATGTAAGAAATATAACCCCAGTTATCCACATTGAACTGTTTTTTTTTTTTCTTTGGCCAGTCCAATTTACCTTTTTTTTTTAGATTATTTTTTTGGGGCTTTTTCCTTTTATTCAACAGCGACAGTGCATAGACAGGAAAGGGGACAGAAAGACAGGGGATGACAAAGGGCTGCAGGTCAGATTCGAGCCCGGGGGCACTGCAGGACTCAACCAACATGGGGTGCACGCTCTCACTGGGTGAGCTAGAGGTCGCCCCGAGACCAGTTTACTTTTCACTACAGGAGCTGTTTCCCAGCAACAAAGTTCCAGGATCATGTGGCATCTAAATCTAATTCTTGGAGGGACTCCAAATCTTATTCAAAGCTATAACAACTACACAATGGAGATGGAAAATGTAGTGCAAGGCTGCAAGTGGACAACCTATTTCTTGCCACAAATTTATCCAAAAACTAAATGTTTGTGCCTTTCTTTTTTAATTAAATGGCAATATTTGCGGAACAGCCGCCAACTTTTCCAGCTTGAAAATCTCAAGCAACGACCAATGACAGCCCAGCAAGGTATGTGAAAGCAACAAGAGGTGGGTGTGTCAGCTTTAGGGTTTAGGATGAATATGAGAGAACTGCATTTTATTTATGCTATTTGTAATGACTGTTCTATTTAATGCAACCTTAACAAATCCCAGCAGGGTCATTTGCACAAGTTACAGCCTTTCTCTAAATTGAAGCTAGCACTCACCATGTTTAGTTCCCTTGTATTGCTAAAACAACTTAATAAAACATACATACAATTATTGAACCTTTGGCATGCAAATCTGACTAAATTAGCTGGTTCCAGCTTCTCAAATGTAAGCATTTGCTACTTTCCACTGTCACTTTGACTTAAATATCTTTGAATTTGCACTATTGGTTGGACAGATGTGATTGCGGGAACTTAACTGACATTTATCTGGTGCAGTAAATATCTTTAAAAACAACAATCACAGATTGAACAATATTGAACATACTTAGTTGCAGGGAATCCTAGTGCATTGCACACTAGTTCAGAGCTTTTAAAGAACCACACGTCTCCAACACTGTGGTGTCGTAGTGTGCTGCTTAGACCCACAGACATCGGCACGAAAGTCAAGAAAATGCAATAATTTGAGGCTGCAAATGGAAAACAATATCACTCTAGTGCTGATGGGTAATAACCGTCTGTGACATGCAATTTACTTCAATTTCATTTGGTCGGGATTGCCTGAAATTGGTCCGGCTGAGGTCACTCCAGCTTCCATTTCTCAGAAGATAAGAAGGATAGGATTTAAAAAATAATTAAAGAAAATAGAATCAGCAGCTGACATTCTATTGCTCTAAATCCTGAACAATTTGGTTGAATTTGTGTTACTCACTGAAGCTGGTGAGAACGTTAAGGCTCTCACGCTCTCTTAATTGTACAACTGCATCCTCCAATATTGTGAGGAGGCAGGCAGGAGACACACACACACACACACACACACACACACACACACACACACACACACAACACACACACACACACACACACACACACACACACACACACACACACACACACACACACGAGGCCAATTCGTAGATAGATCGTCACTGAAAACCGGGAGTCGTAAATTGTCCTCTCCCCTCCCAGTTAAACTGCCAATTACCCGGATCTGACAAGACCACTTTTCTATCATCATCATCATCACACCACCCACCCCCTCGTTATGCATCTTTAACTATTACACTTAAAAACGTAGAATAACGACTTTTAAGGCTCCAATGGTATGATTAATCTCTCTTATGATGACTTTCTCCACATGCACATAGCTTTATAAACAGCAGTAGAAATGTAAGGAGAAGACAAAACATTGTTGGTGGTTAAGGTTTTTTTGTTTTGTTTTTTTATAACCCGTAGAGGGCGGAATGGGTGAGCTGGGACCAATTTCCCATTTCAAATCACACACCCATAGTTGGCCATATCGATCGCGCACGCACGCACACTCACTCACTCTCTCTCTCTCTCTCTCTCACTCACTCACAATTCGGAAAATGCTCAAAATGAAGATTGCATGTTAAGTTATTGAACCTATGGAGTTTAAATACAAAGTAATATCCCTCTTGCGTCCCAGAGATCCAACAGCCCTGGCTATATGCTTAAAGAATAATCAGGCAGAATTAAAGTGATTTCTCGTTTGGAGAATAAGGAGAAAACGACTTCATATCGGCTTTACACCGGCAGTATTGCTTGGGAGCATTATGCGCCCGTTGTTTGTGATAAAGCCCATTATTTCAGCCTCCATCAGACCCCCGAGAGTCACAACTGTTGCTCAATCAGCGAAGCCCGCTCTGTGGATCTGTGCTGTCTGAAGACAGCTTTTATAAAAGGCTAATCTAAGAGTCTTGAAAATGCATCTATCACAGAACAGGTGAAAGGTGACAATTTCAAAAGAATCAATCAGTAACTTACGTGTTTAAGTTCTTGCATGCGGTCCTTCATGGCTCCGGTAAATCACTCGTATTCCTCCAGTTGCCGACGTCTTGTGGCTGTGTGTGGTGATGGAGCGGCGGGGCGGACACCGACAGGATGATGCGAGACCGACCGAGGCGAGGGTGCGCGTCTGGCGGAGGCGAGAGGCGGTGATTTTCCCCCTTTGCTTTGGATGGTGGGGCCACTTTACGGAGCCGGGTGACGCGCACTAAAGGTGAGGCGAGGCCTTCCGCCGTTAACCCATTACACACCTTCAACTTCGTCTTCAATCCGCACCACTTGACCTTTGTTTTTATCTCTCCAAGTTTGTTCCGTTGAAGTCAGTCTGACATATTGAAGGCTAGACTGACAACATGAGAGCCCCTCAGAGAGTGTGGCTGAGCCGCGACACTGTGCTGGGTTTGATTATCGATTGAGCGGGTTCAGAGATAACGCCCAGGTGGTTCCCATTGTGCCAAAGGACCCAGCGACCTCTGTCGGCTACACATGATGCACACTGAGATACGGAAACAGCAAAAGATCTCGAAATTAACTTTTATATAATACTCAACCGACTTAGAAATATGAATATTTAAAAATATGAGTTGCTTTAGTTTTCTTTTTTGCGATGCCTGCATATGGCCATGTGGGATTTTAAAATTGTATCAATTCATTTAATTTTCTTACTTAAGACCTATTTTGATTACATGATCAACAGTCCACGTCTTAAATGCCAGTCCACGTCTTGTATGTGTACTATTCTACTGATGATACAGTCTACACATACAATTAAAAACTAACATTTGTGATAGTTGCAACTGCAATTTGTCATTTTATTTAATTTTGTTACATTTCCCCCCTATGAGTCCGGTTTGTGTAACCTTCAAAAACACTATGAACAATCAGTTTAATACATACATCTGCATGTATCATTTATTTATAAAAAGTACAAATGTCTGTCCATGTGCACTTTGTATCTTCCAGCCAACATGAACATGGAGAGTGCAATCTTACTACCATTTGTCAGGAGCAAACACTCAACCAAAAGTACAAATTATTGGCTATTATAGCATTTCACTCTTTCATCTCAGCCACTTGAATTTAAGAGTCGGAAGTCCAAACACTCCGCAGTTCGAGGGGTGAACGTGTGCGGGGGGGGTACAGCCAACTAATGAAGGCTCAGCTGCATGAGTCAGTTAGAAATTAGGTCTTCTCTGACGTCCAGTGTATTTCGTGTCGGCTCGAACCTCCCTGCAGGCCAACAAACACACGGCAGAGAGAGAGAGGAGGCGTCAGCCAGCGTTACAGAATACAGCTCATCGAGATGCGATGCAGTTGAAGCTAAACTGAAGTATATTACATTATTTAGAGCATGAATATTTCAGAAAAAAAAAAAAAAATCCAATAGCTTGTCCTG